>NW_027635106.1:0-27806 GCF_949748355.1 Melanostigma gelatinosum | reverse complement strand
ATATTTTTTTAGTTACTTTGGAAAAAAAAATATTTTTTTAGTTACTTTGGAAAAAAAAATATTTTTTTAGTTACTTTGGAAAAAAAAAAATTTTTTTAGTTACTTTGGAAAAAAAATAATTTTTTTAGTTCACTTTGGGAAAAAAATAATTTTTTAGTTACTTGGAAATTTTTTTCTTTATTATTTACTTTGGAAAAAAAAATATTTTTTTAGTTTCTTTGGAAAAAAAAATATTTTTTTAGTTACTTTGGAAAAAAAAATATTTTTTTAGTTACTTTGGAAAAAAAATATTTTTTTTGTTCTTTGGAAAAAAAATTTTTTTTTAGTTACTTTGGAAAAAAAAAATATTTTTTTAGTTTCTTTGGAAAAAAAAATATTTTTTTAGTTACTTTGGAAAAAATAATATTTTTTTAGTTACTTTGGAAAAAAAAATTTTTTTTAGTTTCTTTGGAAAAAAAAATATTTTTTTAGTTACTTTGGAAAAAAAATATTTTTTTAGTTACTTTGGAAAAAAAAATATTTTTTATTTACTTTGGAAAAAAAATATTTTTTAGTTACTTTGGAAAAAAAAATATTTTTAGTTACTTTGGAAAAAAAAATATTTTTTTAGTTACTTTGGAAAAAAAATATTTTTTTAGTTACTTTGGAAAAAAAATATTTTTTTAGTTACTTTGGAAAAAAAAAATATTTTTTTAGTTACTTTGGAAAAAAAAATATTTTTTTAGTTACTTTGGAAAAAAAAATATTTTTTTAGTTACTTTGGAAAAAAAAATATTTTTTTAGTTACTTTGGAAAAAAAAATATTTTTTTAGTTACTTTGGAAAAAAAAATATTTTTTTAGTTACTTTGGAAAAAAAAATATTTTTTTAGTTACTTTGGAAAAAAAAATATTTTTTAGTTACTTTGGAAAAAAAAATATTTTTTAGTTACTTTGGAAAAAAAAATAATTTTTTAGTTACTTTGGAAAAAAAAATATTTTTTTAGTTACTTTGGAAAAAAAAATATTTTTTTAGTTACTTTGGAAAAAAAAAAATTTTTAGTTACTTTGGAAAAAAAAATATTTTTTTAGTTTACTTTGGAAAAAAAAATATTTTTTTAGTTACTTTGGAAAAAAAAATATTTTTTTAGTTACTTTGGAAAAAAAAATATTTTTTAGTTACTTTGGAAAAAAAAATATTTTTTTAGTTACTTTGGAAAAAAAAATATTTTTTAGTTACTTTGGAAAAAAAATATTTTTTTAGTTACTTTGGAAAAAAAATATTTTTAGTTACTTTGGAAAAAAAATATTTTTTAGTTACTTTGGAAAAAAAAATATTTTTTTAGTTACTTTGGAAAAAAAATATTTTTTTAGTTACTTTGGAAAAAAAAATATTTTTTTAGTTACTTTGGAAAAAAAATATTTTTTAGTTACTTTGGGAAAAAAAATATTTTTTTAGTTACTTTGGAAAAAAAAATATTTTTTAGTTACTTTGGAAAAAAAATATTTTTTTAGTTACTTTGGGAAAAAAAATATTTTTTAGTTACTTTGGAAAAAAAAATATTTTTTAGTTACTTTGGAAAAAAAAATTTTTTTAGTTACTTTGGAAAAAAAAATATTTTTTAGTTACTTTGGAAAAAAAAATATTTTTTAGTTACTTTGGAAAAAAAAATATTTTTTTAGTTACTTTGGGAAAAAAAATATTTTTTTAGTTACTTTGGAAAAAAAAATATTTTTTTAGTTACTTTGGAAAAAAAAAATTTTTTTAGTTACTTTGGAAAAAAAATATTTTTTAGTTTCTTGGAAAAAAAAAATTTTTTAGTTACTTTGGAAAAAAAAATATTTTTTTAGTTTCTTTGGAAAAAAAAATATTTTTTTAGTTACTTTGGAAAAAAAAATATTTTTTTAGTTACTTTGGAAAAAAAATATTTTTTTAGTTACTTTGGAAAAAAAAATATTTTTTTAGTTACTTTGGAAAAAAAAATATTTTTTTAGTTACTTTGGAAAAAAAATATTTTTTTAGTTACTTGGAAAAAAAAATATTTTTTTAGTTACTTGGAAAAAAAAATATTTTTTAGTTACTTTGGAAAAAAAAATATTTTTTTAGTTACTTTGGAAAAAAAAATATTTTTTTAGTTACTTTGGAAAAAAAAATATTTTTTAGTTACTTTGGAAAAAAAAATATTTTTTTAGTTACTTTGGAAAAAAAAATATTTTTTTTAGTTACTTTGGAAAAAAAAATATTTTTTAGTTACTTTGGAAAAAAAAATATTTTTTTAGTTACTTTGGAAAAAAAATATTTTTTTAGTTACTTTGGAAAAAAAAATATTTTTTTAGTTACTTTGGAAAAAAAAATATTTTTTAGTTACTTTGGAAAACAAAATATTTTTTTAGTTACTTTGGAAAAAAAAATATTTTTTTAGTTACTTTGGAAAAAAATATTTTTTTAGTTACTTTGGAAAAAAAAATATTTTTTAGTTACTTTGGAAAAAAAAATATTTTTAGTTACTTTGGAAAAAAAAATATTTTTTTAGTTACTTTGGAAAAAAAAATATTTTTTTAGTTACTTTGGAAAAAAAAATATTTTTTAGTTACTTTGGAAAAAAATATATTTTTTTAGTTACTTTGGAAAAAAAAATATTTTTTAGTTACTTTGGAAAAAAATATATTTTTTTAGTTACTTTGGAAAAAAAAAATTTTTTTAGTTACTTTGGAAAAAAAAATATTTTTTTAGTTACTTTGGAAAAAAAATATTTTTTTAGTTACTTTGGAAAAAAAATATTTTTTTAGTTACTTTGGAAAAAAAAAAATTTTTTTAGTTACTTTGGAAAAAAAAATATTTTTTTTAGTTACTTTGGAAAAAAAAATATTTTTTAGTTACTTTGGAAAAAAAATATTTTTTTAGTTACTTTGGAAAAAAAAATATTTTTTTAGTTACTTTGGAAAAAAAATATTTTTTTAGTTACTTTGGAAAAAAAAATATTTTTTTAGTTACTTTGGAAAAAAAAAAATTTTTTTAGTTACTTTGGAAAAAAAAATATTTTTTTAGTTTCTTTGGAAAAAAAAATGTTTTAGTTACTTGGAAAAAAAAATATTTTTTTAGTTTCTTTGGAAAAAAAAATATTTTTTTAGTTACTTTGGAAAAAAAATATTTTTTTAGTTACTTTGGAAAAAAAATATTTTTTTTAGTTACTTTGGAAAAAAAATATTTTTTTAGTTTCTTGGAAAAAAAATATTTTTTTAGTTACTTTGGAAAAAAAATATTTTTTTAGTTACTTTGGAAAAAAAAATATTTTTTTAGTTTCTTTGGAAAAAAAATATTTTTTAGTTACTTTGGAAAAAAAAATATTTTTTTAGTTACTTTGGAAAAAAAAATATTTTTTTAGTTACTTTGGAAAAAAAAATATTTTTTTAGTTACTTTGGAAAAAAAATATTTTTTTAGTTACTTGGAAAAAAAAATATTTTTTAGTTACTTTGGAAAAAAAAATATTTTTTAGTTACTTTGGAAAAAAAAATATTTTTTTAGTTACTTTGGAAAAAAAAATATTTTTTAGTTACTTTGGAAAATAAATATTTTTTTAGTTACTTTGGAAAAAAAATATTTTTTTAGTTACTTTGGAAAAAAAAATATTTTTTTAGTTACTTTGGAAAAAAAAATTTTTTTAGTTACTTTGGGAAAAAAAATATTTTTTAGTTACTTTGGAAAAAAAAATATTTTTTTAGTTACTTTGGAAAAAAAAATATTTTTTTAGTTACTTTGGAAAAAAAAATATTTTTTTAGTTACTTTGGAAAAAAAATATTTTTTTAGTTACTTTGGAAAAAAAAATTTTTTTTTAGTTACTTTGGAAAAAAAATATTTTTTTAGTTACTTTGGGAAAAAAATATTTTTTTAGTTACTTTGGAAAAAAAATATTTTTTTAGTTACTTTGGAAAAAAATATATTTTTTTAGTTACTTTGGAAAAAAAAATATTTTTTTAGTTACTTTGGAAAAAAAAATATTTTTTTAGTTACTTTGGGAAAAAAAAATAATTTTTTAGTTACTTTGGAAAAAAAAATATTTTTTTAGTTTCTTAGAAAAAAAATATTTTTTTAGTTACTTTGGAAAAAAAAATATTTTTTTAGTTACTTTGGAAAAAAAAATATTTTTTTAGTTTGGAAAAAAAAATATTTTTTTAGTTACTTTGGAAAAAAAAATATTTTTTAGTTTGGAAAAAAAATATTTTTTTAGTTACTTTGGAAAAAAAAATATTTTTTTAGTTACTTTGGAAAAAAAAATATTTTTTTAGTTACTTTGGAAAAAAAAATATTTTTTTAGTTACTTTGGGAAAAAAAAATATTTTTTTAGTTACTTTGGAAAAAAAATATTTTTTTAGTTACTTTGGAAAAAAAATATTTTTTTAGTTACTTTGGAAAAAAAATATTTTTTTAGTTACTTTGGAAAAAAAAATATTTTTTTAGTTTCTTTGGAAAAAAAATATTTTTTAGTTACTTTGAAAAAAATATTTTTTAGTTTCTTTGGAAAAAAAATATTTTTTAGTTACTTTGGAAAAAAAAATATTTTTTTAGTTACTTTGGAAAAAAAATATTTTTTTAGTTACTTTGGAAAAAAAAATATTTTTTTTAGTTTCTTTGGAAAAAAAAATATTTTTTTAGTTACTTTGGAAAAAAATATTTTTTTAGTACTTTGGAAAAAAATTTTTTTTTTAGTTACTTTGGAAAAAAAATATTTTTTTAGTTACTTTGGAAAAAAAAATATTTTTTTAGTTACTTTGGAAAAAAAAATATTTTTTTAGTTACTTTGGAAAAAAAATATTTTTTTAGTTACTTTGGAAAAAAAATATTTTTTTAGTTACTTTGGAAAAAAAAATATTTTTTTAGTTACTTTGGAAAAAAAAATATTTTTTTAGTTACTTTGGAAAAAAAATATTTTTTTAGTTACTTGGAAAAAAAATATTTTTTTAGTTACTTTGGAAAAAAAAATATTTTTTTAGTTACTTTGGAAAAAAAATTATTTTTTTAGTTACTTTGGAAAAAAAAAATATTTTTTTAGTTACTTTGGAAAAAAAATATTTTTTTTAGTTACTTTGGGAAAAAAAATATTTTTTTAGTTACTTTGGAAAAAAAAATATTTTTTTAGTTACTTTGGAAAAAAAAATATTTTTTTAGTTACTTTGGAAAAAAAATATTTTTTTAGTTACTTTGGAAAAAAAAATATTTTTTTAGTTACTTTGGAAAAAAAATATTTTTTTAGTTACTTTGGAAAAAAAATATTTTTTAGTTACTTTGGGAAAAAAATATATTTTTAGTTACTTTGGAAAAAAAAATATTTTTTTAGTTACTTTGGAAAAAAAAATATTTTTTTAGTTACTTTGGAAAAAAAAATATTTTTTTAGTTACTTTGGAAAAAAAAATATTTTTTTAGTTACTTTGGGAAAAAAATAATTTTTTAGTTACTTTGGAAAAAAAATATTTTTTTAGTTTCTTTGGAAAAAAAATATTTTTTTTAGTTACTTTGGAAAAAAAAATATTTTTTTAGTTTCTTTGGAAAAAAAATATTTTTTTAGTTACTTTGGAAAAAAAATATTTTTTTAGTTACTTTGGAAAAAAAAATATTTTTTTTAGTTACTTTGGAAAAAAAATATTTTTTTAGTTACTTTGGAAAAAAAAATATTTTTTTAGTTACTTTGGAAAAAAAATATTTTTTTAGTTACTTTGGAAAAAAAAATATTTTTTTAGTTACTTTGGAAAAAAAAATATTTTTTTAGTTACTTTGGAAAAAAAAATATTTTTTTAGTTACTTTGGAAAAAAATATTTTTTTAGTTACTTTGGAAAAAAAAATATTTTTTTAGTTACTTTGAAAAAAAAATATTTTTTTAGTTACTTTGGAAAAAAAATATTTTTTTAGTTACTTTGGAAAAAAAAATATTTTTTTAGTTACTTTGGAAAAAAAAATATTTTTTTAGTTACTTTGGAAAAAAAAATATTTTTTTAGTTACTTTGGAAAAAAAAATATTTTTTTAGTTACTTTGGGAAAAAAATATTTTTTTAGTTACTTTGGAAAAAAAATATTTTTTTAGTTACTTTGGAAAAAAAAATATTTTTTTAGTTACTTTGGAAAAAAAAATATTTTTTTAGTTACTTTGGAAAAAAAAATATTTTTTTAGTTACTTTGGAAAAAAATATTTTTTAGTTACTTTGGGAAAAAAAATATTTTTTTAGTTACTTTGGAAAAAAAAATATTTTTTTAGTTACTTTGGAAAAAAAAATATTTTTTTAGTTACTTTGGAAAAAAAATTTTTTTTAGTTACTTTGGAAAAAAAAATATTTTTTTAGTTACTTTGGAAAAAAAATATTTTTTTAGTTACTTTGGAAAAAAAATATTTTTTTAGTTACTTTGGAAAAAAATATTTTTTTAGTTACTTTGGAAAAAAAATATTTTTTTAGTTACTTTGGAAAAAAAAATATTTTTTAGTTACTTTGGAAAAAAAAATATTTTTTTAGTTACTTTGGAAAAAAAAATATTTTTTTAGTTACTTTGGGAAAAAAAATATTTTTTAGTTACTTTGGAAAAAAAAATATTTTTTTAGTTTCTTTGGAAAAAAAATATTTTTTTTAGTTACTTTGGAAAAAAAAATATTTTTTTAGTTTCTTTGGAAAAAAAATATTTTTTAGTTACTTTGGAAAAAAAATATTTTTTTAGTTACTTTGGAAAAAAAAATATTTTTTAGTTACTTTGGAAAAAAAAATATTTTTTTAGTTACTTTGGAAAAAAAAATATTTTTTTAGTTACTTTGGAAAAAAAATATTTTTTTAGTTACTTTGGAAAAAAAATATTTTTTTAGTTACTTTGGAAAAAAAAATATTTTTTTAGTTACTTTGGAAAAAAAAATTTTTTTTAGTTACTTTGGAAAAAAAATATTTTTTTAGTTACTTTGGAAAAAAAAATATTTTTTTAGTTACTTTGGGAAAAAAATATTTTTTTAGTTACTTTGGAAAAAAAAATATTTTTTTAGTTACTTTGGAAAAAAAAATATTTTTTTAGTTACTTTGGAAAAAAAATATTTTTTAGTTACTTTGGAAAAAAAAATATTTTTTTAGTTACTTTGGAAAAAAAAAAATTTTTTTAGTTACTTTGGAAAAAAAAAATTTTTTTAGTTACTTTGGGAAAAAAATATTTTTTTAGTTACTTTGGAAAAAAAATATTTTTTTAGTTTCTTTGGAAAAAAAATATATTTTTTAGTTACTTTGGAAAAAAAATTTTTTTTTTAGTTTCTTTGGAAAAAAAAATATTTTTTTAGTTACTTTGGAAAAAAAAAAATTTTTTAGTTACTTTGGAAAAAAAAATATTTTTTTAGTTACTTTGGAAAAAAAAATATTTTTTTAGTTACTTTGGAAAAAAAATATTTTTTTAGTTACTTTGGGAAAAAAAATATTTTTTTAGTTACTTTGGAAAAAAAAATATTTTTTTAGTTACTTTGGAAAAAAAAATATTTTTTTAGTTACTTTGGAAAAAAATATATTTTTTTAGTTTCTTTGGAAAAAAAAATATTTTTTTAGTTACTTTGGGAAAAAAAATATTTTTTTAGTTACTTTGGAAAAAAAAATATTTTTTTAGTTACTTTGGAAAAAAAAATATTTTTTTAGTTACTTTGGAAAAAAAAATATTTTTTTAGTTACTTTGGAAAAAAAAATATTTTTTTAGTTACTTTGGAAAAAAAAATATTTTTTTAGTTACTTTGGAAAAAAAAATATTTTTTTAGTTACTTTGGAAAAAAAAATTTTTTTTTAGTTACTTTGGAAAAAAAATATTTTTTTAGTTACTTTGGAAAAAAAAATATTTTTTTAGTTACTTTGGGAAAAAAAATATTTTTTTAGTTACTTTGGAAAAAAAAATATTTTTTTAGTTACTTTGGAAAAAAAAATATTTTTTTAGTTACTTTGGAAAAAAAAATATTTTTTTAGTTACTTTGGAAAAAAAAATATTTTTTTAGTTACTTTGGGAAAAAAAAAAATTTTTTAGTTACTTTGGAAAAAAAATAATTTTTTTAGTTACTTTGGGAAAAAAAATATTTTTTTAGTTACTTTGGAAAAAAAAATATTTTTTTAGTTTCTTTGGAAAAAAAATATATTTTTTAGTTACTTTGGAAAAAAAAATTTTTTTTTAGTTTCTTTGGAAAAAAAAATATTTTTTTAGTTACTTTGGAAAAAAAAAAATTTTTTTAGTTACTTTGGAAAAAAAAATATTTTTTTAGTTACTTTGGAAAAAAAAATATTTTTTTAGTTACTTTGGGAAAAAAAAAATTTTTTTAGTTACTTTGGAAAAAAAAAAATTTTTTTAGTTACTTTGGGAAAAAAAATATTTTTTTAGTTACTTTGGAAAAAAAAATATTTTTTTAGTTTCTTTGGAAAAAAAATATATTTTTTAGTTACTTTGGAAAAAAAATTTTTTTTTTAGTTTCTTTGGAAAAAAAAATATTTTTTTAGTTACTTTGGAAAAAAAAAATTTTTTTAGTTACTTTGGAAAAAAAAATATTTTTTTAGTTACTTTGGAAAAAAAAATATTTTTTTAGTTACTTTGGAAAAAAAATATTTTTTTAGTTACTTTGGGAAAAAAAATATTTTTTTAGTTACTTTGGAAAAAAAAATATTTTTTTAGTTACTTTGGAAAAAAAAATATTTTTTTAGTTACTTTGGAAAAAAAAATATTTTTTTAGTTTCTTTGGAAAAAAAAATATTTTTTTAGTTACTTTGGGAAAAAAAATATTTTTTTAGTTACTTTGGAAAAAAAAATATTTTTTTAGTTACTTTGGAAAAAAAAATATTTTTTTAGTTACTTTGGAAAAAAAAATATTTTTTTAGTTACTTTGGAAAAAAAAATATTTTTTTAGTTACTTTGGAAAAAAAAATATTTTTTTAGTTACTTTGGAAAAAAAAATATTTTTTTAGTTACTTTGGAAAAAAAAATTTTTTTTTAGTTACTTTGGAAAAAAAATATTTTTTTAGTTACTTTGGAAAAAAAAATATTTTTTTAGTTACTTTGGGAAAAAAAATATTTTTTTAGTTACTTTGGAAAAAAAAATATTTTTTTAGTTACTTTGGAAAAAAAAATATTTTTTTAGTTACTTTGGAAAAAAAAATATTTTTTTAGTTACTTTGGAAAAAAAAATATTTTTTTAGTTACTTTGGGAAAAAAAAAAATTTTTTAGTTACTTTGGAAAAAAAATAATTTTTTTAGTTACTTTGGGAAAAAAAATATTTTTTTAGTTACTTTGGAAAAAAAAAAATTTTTTTAGTTTCTTTGGAAAAAAAATATATTTTTTAGTTACTTTGGAAAAAAAAATTTTTTTTTAGTTTCTTTGGAAAAAAAAATATTTTTTTAGTTACTTTGGAAAAAAAAAAATTTTTTTAGTTACTTTGGAAAAAAAAATATTTTTTTAGTTACTTTGGAAAAAAAAATATTTTTTTAGTTACTTTGGAAAAAAAATATTTTTTTAGTTACTTTGGGAAAAAAAATATTTTTTTAGTTACTTTGGAAAAAAAAATATTTTTTTAGTTACTTTGGAAAAAAAAATATTTTTTTAGTTACTTTGGAAAAAAAAATATTTTTTTAGTTTCTTTGGAAAAAAAAATATTTTTTTAGTTACTTTGGGAAAAAAAATATTTTTTTAGTTACTTTGGAAAAAAAAATATTTTTTTAGTTACTTTGGAAAAAAAAATATTTTTTTAGTTACTTTGGAAAAAAAAATATTTTTTTAGTTACTTTGGAAAAAAAAATATTTTTTTAGTTACTTTGGAAAAAAAAATATTTTTTTAGTTACTTTGGAAAAAAAAATATTTTTTTAGTTACTTTGGAAAAAAAAATATTTTTTTAGTTTCTTTGGAAAAAAAAATTTTTTTTTAGTTATTTTGGAAAAAAAAATATTTTTTTAGTTACTTTGGAAAAAAAAATATTTTTTTAGTTACTTTGGAAAAAAAAATATTTTTTTAGTTACTTTGGAAAAAAAATATTTTTTTAGTTACTTTGGAAAAAAAAATATTTTTTTAGTTATTTTGGAAAAAAAAATATTTTTTTAGTTACTTTGGAAAAAAAAATATTTTTTTAGTTACTTTGGAAAAAAAAATATTTTTTTAGTTACTTTGGAAAAAAAAAATTTTTTTTAGTTACTTTGGAAAAAAAATATTTTTTTAGTTACTTTGGAAAAAAAATATTTTTTTAGTTACTTTGGAAAAAAAAATATTTTTTTAGTTACTTTGGAAAAAAAAATATTTTTTTAGTTACTTTGGAAAAAAAAAAAATTTTTTAGTTTCTTTGGAAAAAAAAAATTTTTTTTAGTTACTTTGGAAAAAAAATAATTTTTTTTTAGTTTCTTTGGGAAAAAAAATATTTTTTTAGTTACTTTGGAAAAAAAAATATTTTTTTAGTTACTTTGGAAAAAAAAATATTTTTTTAGTTACTTTGGAAAAAAATATTTTTTTTTAGTTTCTTTGGAAAAAAAATATTTTTTTAGTTACTTTGGAAAAAAAAATATTTTTTTAGTTACTTTGGAAAAAAAAATATTTTTTTAGTTACTTTGGAAAAAAAAATATTTTTTTAGTTACTTTGGGAAAAAAAATATTTTTTTAGTTACTTTGGGGAAAAAAATATTTTTTTAGTTACTTTGGAAAAAAAAATATTTTTTTAGTTACTTTGGAAAAAAAAATATTTTTTTAGTTACTTTGGAAAAAAAAATATTTTTTTAGTTACTTTGGAAAAAAAAATATTTTTTTAGTTACTTTGGAAAAAAAAATATTTTTTTAGTTACTTTGGAAAAAAAAATATTTTTTTAGTTACTTTGGAAAAAAAAATATTTTTTTAGTTTCTTTGGAAAAAAAAATATTGTTTAGTTACTTTGGAAAAAAAAATATTTTTTTAGTTTCTTTGGGAAAAAAAATATTTTTTTAGTTACTTTGGAAAAAAAAATATTTTTTTAGTTACTTTGGAAAAAAAAATATTTTTTTAGTTACTTTGGAAAAAAATATATTTTTTTAGTTTCTTTGGAAAAAAAATATTTTTTTAGTTTCTTTGGAAAAAAAAATATTTTTTTAGTTACTTTGGAAAAAAAAATATTTTTTTAGTTACTTTGGAAAAAAAAATATTTTTTTAGTTACTTTGGAAAAAAAAATATTTTTTTAGTTACTTTGGGAAAAAAAATATTTTTTTAGTTACTTTGGAAAAAAAAATATTTTTTTAGTTACTTTGGAAAAAAAAATATTTTTTTAGTTACTTTGGAAAAAAAAATATTTTTTTAGTTACTTTGGAAAAAAAAATATTTTTTTAGTTACTTTGGAAAAAAAAATATTTTTTTAGTTACTTTGGAAAAAAAAATATTTTTTTAGTTACTTTGGAAAAAAAAAAATTTTTTTAGTTACTTTGGAAAAAAAATAATTGTTTTAGTTACTTTGGAAAAAAATTTTTTTTTTAGTTACTTTGGGAAAAAAAATATTTTTTTAGTTACTTTGGAAATTTTTTTTTTTTTATTTACTTTGGAAAAAAAAATATTTTTTTAGTTTCTTTGGAAAAAAAAATATTTTTTTAGTTACTTTGGAAAAAAAAAATTTTTTTTAGTTACTTTGGAAAAAAAAATATTTTTTTAGTTACTTTGGAAAAAAATTTTTTTTTTTAGTTACTTTGGAAAAAAAAATATTTTTTTAGTTTCTTTGGAAAAAAATTTTTTTTTTTAGTTACTTTGGAAAAAAAAATATTTTTTTAGTTTCTTTGGGAAAAAAAATATTTTTTTAGTTACTTTGGAAAAAAAAATATTTTTTTAGTTACTTTGGAAAAAAAAAATTTTTTTTAGTTTCTTTGGAAAAAATATATTTTTTTAGTTACTTTGGAAAAAAAAATATTTTTTTAGTTACTTTGGAAAAAAAATATTTTTTTAGTTACTTTGGGAAAAAAAATATTTTTTTAGTTACTTTGGAAAAAAAAATATTTTTTTTAGTTACTTTGGAAAAAAAAATATTTTTTTAGTTACTTTGGAAAAAAAATATTTTTTTAGTTACTTTGGAAAAAAAATATTTTTTTAGTTACTTTGGAAAAAAAAATATTTTTTTAGTTACTTTGGAAAAAAAAATATTTTTTTAGTTACTTTGGAAAAAAAAATATTTTTTTAGTTACTTTGGAAAAAAAAATATTTTTTTAGTTACTTTGGAAAAAAAAATATTTTTTTAGTTACTTTGGAAAAAAAAATATTTTTTTAGTTACTTTGGAAAAAAAAATATTTTTTTAGTTACTTTGGAAAAAAAAATATTTTTTTAGTTACTTTGGGAAACAAAATAATTTTTTAGTTACTTTGGGAAAAAAAATAATTTTTTAGTTACTTTGGAAAAAAAAATATTTTTTTAGTTACTTTGGAAAAAAAAATATTTTTTTAGTTACTTTGGAAAAAAAAATATTTTTTTAGTTACTTTGGAAAAAAAAATATTTTTTTAGTTACTTTGGAAAAAAAATATTTTTTTAGTTACTTTGGGAAAAAAAATATTTTTTTAGTTACTTTGGAAAAAAAAATATTTTTTTAGTTACTTTGGAAAAAAAAATATTTTTTTAGTTACTTTGGAAAAAAAAATATTTTTTTAGTTTCTTTGGAAAAAAAAATATTTTTTTAGTTACTTTGGGAAAAAAAATATTTTTTTAGTTACTTTGGAAAAAAAAATATTTTTTTAGTTACTTTGGAAAAAAAAATATTTTTTTAGTTACTTTGGAAAAAAAAATATTTTTTTAGTTACTTTGGAAAAAAAAATATTTTTTTAGTTACTTTGGAAAAAAAAATATTTTTTTAGTTACTTTGGAAAAAAAAATATTTTTTTAGTTACTTTGGAAAAAAAAATATTTTTTTAGTTTCTTTGGAAAAAAAAATTTTTTTTAGTTACTTTGGAAAAAAAAATATTTTTTTAGTTACTTTGGAAAAAAAAATATTTTTTTAGTTACTTTGGAAAAAAAAATATTTTTTTAGTTATTTTGGAAAAAAAAATATTTTTTTAGTTACTTTGGAAAAAAAAATATTTTTTTAGTTACTTTGGAAAAAAAAATATTTTTTTAGTTACTTTGGAAAAAAAAAATTTTTTTTAGTTACTTTGGAAAAAAAATATTTTTTTAGTTACTTTGGAAAAAAAATATTTTTTTAGTTACTTTGGAAAAAAAAATATTTTTTTAGTTACTTTGGAAAAAAAAATATTTTTTTAGTTACTTTGGAAAAAAAAAAATTTTTTTAGTTTCTTTGGAAAAAAAAAATTTTTTTTAGTTACTTTGGAAAAAAAAAATTTTTTTTAGTTTCTTTGGGAAAAAAAATATTTTTTTAGTTACTTTGGAAAAAAAAATATTTTTTTAGTTACTTTGGAAAAAAAAATATTTTTTTAGTTACTTTGGAAAAAAATATTTTTTTTTAGTTTCTTTGGAAAAAAAATATTTTTTTAGTTACTTTGGAAAAAAAAATATTTTTTTAGTTACTTTGGAAAAAAAAATATTTTTTTAGTTACTTTGGAAAAAAAAATATTTTTTTAGTTACTTTGGGAAAAAAAATATTTTTTTAGTTACTTTGGGAAAAAAAATATTTTTTTAGTTACTTTGGAAAAAAAAATATTTTTTTAGTTACTTTGGAAAAAAAAATATTTTTTTAGTTACTTTGGAAAAAAAAATATTTTTTTAGTTACTTTGGAAAAAAAAATATTTTTTTAGTTACTTTGGAAAAAAAAATATTTTTTTAGTTACTTTGGAAAAAAAAATATTTTTTTAGTTTCTTTGGAAAAAAAAATATTGTTTAGTTACTTTGGAAAAAAAAATATTTTTTTAGTTTCTTTGGGAAAAAAAATATTTTTTTAGTTACTTTGGAAAAAAAAATATTTTTTTAGTTACTTTGGAAAAAAAAATATTTTTTTAGTTACTTTGGAAAAAAATATATTTTTTTAGTTTCTTTGGAAAAAAAATATTTTTTTAGTTTCTTTGGAAAAAAAAATATTTTTTTAGTTACTTTGGAAAAAAAAATATTTTTTTAGTTACTTTGGAAAAAAAAAAATTTTTTTAGTTACTTTGGAAAAAAAAATATTTTTTTAGTTACTTTGGGAAAAAAAATATTTTTTTAGTTACTTTGGAAAAAAAAATATTTTTTTAGTTTCTTTGGAAAAAAAAATATTGTTTAGTTACTTTGGAAAAAAAAATATTTTTTTAGTTTCTTTGGGAAAAAAAATATTTTTTTAGTTACTTTGGAAAAAAAAATATTTTTTTAGTTACTTTGGAAAAAAAAATATTTTTTTAGTTACTTTGGAAAAAAATATATTTTTTTAGTTTCTTTGGAAAAAAAATATTTTTTTAGTTTCTTTGGAAAAAAAAATATTTTTTTAGTTACTTTGGAAAAAAAATATTTTTTTAGTTACTTTGGAAAAAAAAATATTTTTTTAGTTACTTTGGAAAAAAAAATATTTTTTTAGTTACTTTGGGAAAAAAAATATTTTTTTAGTTACTTTGGGAAAAAAAATATTTTTTTAGTTACTTTGGAAAAAAAAATATTTTTTTAGTTACTTTGGAAAAAAAAATATTTTTTTAGTTACTTTGGAAAAAAAAATATTTTTTTAGTTACTTTGGAAAAAAAAATATTTTTTTAGTTACTTTGGAAAAAAAAATATTTTTTTAGTTACTTTGGAAAAAAAAATATTTTTTTAGTTACTTTGGAAAAAAAATAATTTTTTTAGTTACTTTGGAAAAAAATTTTTTTTTTAGTTACTTTGGGAAAAAAAATAATTTTTTAGTTACTTTGGAAATTTTTTTTTTTTTTATTTACTTTGGAAAAAAAAATATTTTTTTAGTTTCTTTGGAAAAAAAAATATTTTTTTAGTTACTTTGGAAAAAAAAAATTTTTTTTAGTTACTTTGGAAAAAAAAATATTTTTTTAGTTACTTTGGAAAAAAAATTTTTTTTTTAGTTACTTTGGAAAAAAAAATATTTTTTTAGTTTCTTTGGAAAAAAATTTTTTTTTTTAGTTACTTTGGAAAAAAAAATATTTTTTTAGTTTCTTTGGGAAAAAAAATATATTTTTAGTTACTTTGGAAAAAAAAATATTTTTTTAGTTACTTTGGAAAAAAAATTTTTTTTTTAGTTTCTTTGGAAAAAATATATTTTTTTAGTTACTTTGGAAAAAAAAATATTTTTTTAGTTACTTTGGAAAAAAAATATTTTTTTAGTTACTTTGGGAAAAAAAATATTTTTTTAGTTACTTTGGGAAAAAAAATATTTTTTTAGTTACTTTGGAAAAAAAAAAATTTTTTTTAGTTACTTTGGAAAAAAAAATATTTTTTTAGTTACTTTGGAAAAAAAATATTTTTTTAGTTACTTTGGAAAAAAAATATTTTTTTAGTTACTTTGGAAAAAAAAATATTTTTTTAGTTACTTTGGAAAAAAAAATATTTTTTTAGTTACTTTGGAAAAAAAAATATTTTTTTAGTTACTTTGGAAAAAAAAATATTTTTTTAGTTACTTTGGAAAAAAAAATATTTTTTTAGTTACTTTGGAAAAAAAAATATTTTTTTAGTTACTTTGGAAAAAAAAATATTTTTTTAGTTACTTTGGAAAAAAAAATATTTTTTTAGTTACTTTGGGAAAAAAAATAATTTTTTAGTTACTTTGGGAAAAAAAATAATTTTTTAGTTACTTTGGAAAAAAAAATATTTTTTTAGTTACTTTGGAAAAAAAATATATTTTTTTAGTTACTTTGGAAAAAAAAATATTTTTTTAGTTACTTTGGAAAAAAAAATATTTTTTTAGTTACTTTGGAAAAAAAATATTTTTTTAGTTACTTTGGGAAAAAAAATATTTTTTTAGTTACTTTGGAAAAAAAAATATTTTTTTAGTTACTTTGGAAAAAAAAATATTTTTTTAGTTACTTTGGAAAAAAAAAATATTTTTTTAGTTTCTTTGGAAAAAAAAATATTTTTTTAGTTACTTTGGGAAAAAAAATATTTTTTTAGTT
This sequence comes from Melanostigma gelatinosum, assembly GCF_949748355.1. NCBI lineage: Eukaryota > Metazoa > Chordata > Actinopteri > Perciformes > Zoarcidae > Melanostigma > Melanostigma gelatinosum. The sequence goes on along the minus strand of NW_027635106.1, from coordinate 11,827 downwards.
ACTTTGGAAAAAAAAATATTTTTTTAGTTACTTTGGAAAAAAAAATATTTTTTTAGTTACTTTGGAAAAAAAAATATTTTTTTAGTTACTTTGGAAAAAAAAATATTTTTTTAGTTACTTTGGAAAAAAAAATATTTTTTTAGTTACTTTGGAAAAAAAAATATTTTTTTAGTTACTTTGGAAAAAAAAATATTTTTTTAGTTTCTTTGGAAAAAAAAAATTTTTTTTAGTTACTTTGGAAAAAAAAATATTTTTTTAGTTACTTTGGAAAAAAAAATATTTTTTTAGTTACTTTGGAAAAAAAAATATTTTTTTAGTTACTTTGGAAAAAAAATATTTTTTTAGTTACTTTGGAAAAAAAAATATTTTTTTAGTTATTTTGGAAAAAAAAATATTTTTTTAGTTACTTTGGAAAAAAAAATATTTTTTTAGTTACTTTGGAAAAAAAAATATTTTTTTAGTTACTTTGGAAAAAAAAAATTTTTTTTAGTTACTTTGGAAAAAAAATATTTTTTTAGTTACTTTGGAAAAAAAATATTTTTTTAGTTACTTTGGAAAAAAAAATATTTTTTTAGTTACTTTGGAAAAAAAAATATTTTTTTAGTTACTTTGGAAAAAAAAAATTTTTTTTAGTTTCTTTGGAAAAAAAAAATTTTTTTTAGTTACTTTGGAAAAAAAAATTTTTTTTTAGTTTCTTTGGGAAAAAAAATATTTTTTTAGTTACTTTGGAAAAAAAAATATTTTTTTAGTTACTTTGGAAAAAAAAATATTTTTTTAGTTACTTTGGAAAAAAATATTTTTTTTTAGTTTCTTTGGAAAAAAAATATTTTTTTAGTTACTTTGGAAAAAAAAATATTTTTTTAGTTACTTTGGAAAAAAAAATATTTTTTTAGTTACTTTGGAAAAAAAAATATTTTTTTAGTTACTTTGGGAAAAAAAATATTTTTTTAGTTACTTTGGGAAAAAAAATATTTTTTTAGTTACTTTGGAAAAAAAAATATTTTTTTAGTTACTTTGGAAAAAAAAATATTTTTTTAGTTACTTTGGAAAAAAAAATATTTTTTTAGTTACTTTGGAAAAAAAAATATTTTTTTAGTTACTTTGGAAAAAAAAATATTTTTTTAGTTACTTTGGAAAAAAAAATATTTTTTTAGTTACTTTGGAAAAAAAAATATTTTTTTAGTTTCTTTGGAAAAAAAAATATTGTTTAGTTACTTTGGAAAAAAAAATATTTTTTTAGTTTCTTTGGGAAAAAAAATATTTTTTTAGTTACTTTGGAAAAAAAAATATTTTTTTAGTTACTTTGGAAAAAAAAATATTTTTTTAGTTACTTTGGAAAAAAATATATTTTTTTAGTTTCTTTGGAAAAAAAATATTTTTTTAGTTTCTTTGGAAAAAAAAATATTTTTTTAGTTACTTTGGAAAAAAAAATATTTTTTTAGTTACTTTGGAAAAAAAAATATTTTTTTAGTTACTTTGGAAAAAAAAATATTTTTTTAGTTACTTTGGGAAAAAAAATATTTTTTTAGTTACTTTGGAAAAAAAAATATTTTTTTAGTTACTTTGGAAAAAAAAATATTTTTTTAGTTACTTTGGAAAAAAAAATATTTTTTTAGTTACTTTGGAAAAAAAAATATTTTTTTAGTTACTTTGGAAAAAAAAATATTTTTTTAGTTACTTTGGAAAAAAAAATATTTTTTTAGTTACTTTGGAAAAAAAAAAATTTTTTTAGTTACTTTGGAAAAAAAATAATTTTTTTAGTTACTTTGGAAAAAAAAATTTTTTTTAGTTACTTTGGGAAAAAAAATAATTTTTTAGTTACTTTGGAAATTTTTTTTTTTTTTATTTACTTTGGAAAAAAAAATATTTTTTTAGTTTCTTTGGAAAAAAAAATATTTTTTTAGTTACTTTGGAAAAAAAAAATTTTTTTTAGTTACTTTGGAAAAAAAAATATTTTTTTAGTTACTTTGGAAAAAAAAATTTTTTTTTAGTTACTTTGGAAAAAAAAATATTTTTTTAGTTTCTTTGGAAAAATTTTTTTTTTTTTAGTTACTTTGGAAAAAAAAATATTTTTTTAGTTTCTTTGGGAAAAAAAATATTTTTTTAGTTACTTTGGAAAAAAAAATATTTTTTTAGTTACTTTGGAAAAAAAAATTTTTTTTTAGTTTCTTTGGAAAAAATATATTTTTTTAGTTACTTTGGAAAAAAAAATATTTTTTTAGTTACTTTGGAAAAAAAATATTTTTTTAGTTACTTTGGGAAAAAAAATATTTTTTTAGTTACTTTGGAAAAAAAAATATTTTTTTTAGTTACTTTGGAAAAAAAAATATTTTTTTAGTTACTTTGGAAAAAAAATATTTTTTTAGTTACTTTGGAAAAAAAATATTTTTTTAGTTACTTTGGAAAAAAAAATATTTTTTTAGTTACTTTGGAAAAAAAATATTTTTTTAGTTACTTTGGAAAAAAAAATATTTTTTTAGTTACTTTGGAAAAAAAAATATTTTTTTAGTTACTTTGGAAAAAAAAATATTTTTTTAGTTACTTTGGAAAAAAAAATATTTTTTTAGTTACTTTGGAAAAAAAAATATTTTTTTAGTTACTTTGGAAAAAAAAATATTTTTTTAGTTACTTTGGGAAAAAAAATAATTTTTTAGTTACTTTGGGAAAAAAAATAATTTTTTAGTTACTTTGGAAAAAAAAATATTTTTTTAGTTACTTTGGAAAAAAATATATTTTTTTAGTTACTTTGGAAAAAAAAATATTTTTTTAGTTACTTTGGAAAAAAAAATATTTTTTTAGTTACTTTGGAAAAAAAATAATTTTTTTAGTTACTTTGGAAAAAAAATAATTTTTTTAGTTACTTTGGGAAAAAAAATAATTTTTTAGTTACTTTGGAAAAATTTTTTTTTATTATTTACTTTGGAAAAAAAAATATTTTTTTAGTTTCTTTGGAAAAAAAATTTTTTTTTAGTTACTTTGGAAAAAAAAATATTTTTTTAGTTACTTTGGAAAAAAATATATTTTTTTAGTTTCTTTGGAAAAAATTTTTTTTTTTTAGTTACTTTGGAAAAAAAAAATTTTTTTTAGTTTCTTTGGAAAAAAAATATTTTTTTAGTTACTTTGGAAAAAAAATTATTTTTTTAGTTACTTTGGAAAAAAAATATTTTTTTTAGTTACTTTGGAAAAAAAAATATTTTTTTAGTTTCTTTGGAAAAAAAAATATTTTTTTAGTTACTTTGGAAAAAAAATTATTTTTTTAGTTACTTTGGAAAAAAAAATATTTTTTTAGTTACTTTGGAAAAAAAATTATTTTTTTAGTTACTTTGGAAAAAAAATTATTTTTTTAGTTACTTTGGAAAAAAAAATATTTTTTTAGTTACTTTGGAAAAAAAAATATTTTTTTAGTTACTTTGGAAAAAAAAATTTTTTTTAGTTACTTTGGAAAAAAAAATATTTTTTTAGTTACTTTGGGAAAAAAATTTTTTTTTTAGTTACTTTGGAAAAAAAAATATTTTTTTAGTTTCTTTGGAAAAAAAATTTTTTTTTTAGTTACTTTGGAAAAAAAAATATTTTTTTAGTTTCTTTGGGAAAAAAAATATTTTTTTAGTTACTTTGGAAAAAAAAATATTTTTTTAGTTACTTTGGAAAAAAAATTTTTTTTTTAGTTTCTTTGGAAAAAATATATTTTTTTAGTTACTTTGGAAAAAAAAATATTTTTTTAGTTACTTTGGAAAAAAAATATTTTTTTAGTTACTTTGGGAAAAAAAATATTTTTTTAGTTACTTTGGAAAAAAAAATATTTTTTTTAGTTACTTTGGAAAAAAAAATATTTTTTTAGTTACTTTGGAAAAAAAATATTTTTTTAGTTACTTTGGAAAAAAAATATTTTTTTAGTTACTTTGGAAAAAAAAATATTTTTTTAGTTACTTTGGAAAAAAAAATATTTTTTTAGTTACTTTGGAAAAAAAAATATTTTTTTAGTTACTTTGGAAAAAAAAATATTTTTTTAGTTACTTTGGAAAAAAAAATATTTTTTTAGTTACTTTGGAAAAAAAAATATTTTTTTAGTTACTTTGGAAAAAAAAATATTTTTTTAGTTACTTTGGAAAAAAAAATATTTTTTTAGTTACTTTGGGAAAAAAAATAATTTTTTAGTTACTTTGGGAAAAAAAATAATTTTTTAGTTACTTTGGAAAAAAAAATATTTTTTTAGTTACTTTGGAAAAAAATATATTTTTTTAGTTACTTTGGAAAAAAAAATATTTTTTTAGTTACTTTGGAAAAAAAAATATTTTTTTAGTTACTTTGGAAAAAAAATAATTTTTTTAGTTACTTTGGAAAAAAAATAATTTTTTTAGTTACTTTGGGAAAAAAAAAAATTTTTTAGTTACTTTGGAAAATTTTTTTTTTATTATTTACTTTGGAAAAAAAAATATTTTTTTAGTTTCTTTGGAAAAAAAATATTTTTTTAGTTACTTTGGAAAAAAAAATTTTTTTTTAGTTACTTTGGAAAAAAAAATATTTTTTTAGTTTCTTTGGAAAAATTTTTTTTTTTTTAGTTACTTTGGAAAAAAAAAATTTTTTTAGTTTCTTTGGAAAAAAAATATTTTTTTAGTTACTTTGGAAAAAAAATTATTTTTTTAGTTACTTTGGAAAAAAAATATTTTTTTTAGTTACTTTGGAAAAAAAAATATTTTTTTAGTTTCTTTGGAAAAAAAAATATTTTTTTAGTTACTTTGGAAAAAAATTATTTTTTTAGTTACTTTGGAAAAAAAATATTTTTTTAGTTACTTTGGAAAAAAAAATATTTTTTTAGTTACTTTGGAAAAAAAATTATTTTTTTAGTTACTTTGGAAAAAAAAATATTTTTTTAGTTACTTTGGAAAAAATAATATTTTTTTAGTTACTTTGGAAAAAAAAATATTTTTTTAGTTACTTTGGAAAAAAAAAAATTTTTTTAGTTACTTTGGGAAAAAAAATAATTTTTTAGTTACTTTGGAAAAAAAAATATTTTTTTAGTTTCTTTGGAAAAAAAAATATTTTTTTAGTTACGTTGGAAAATTTTTTTTTTTTTTAGTTACTTTGGAAAAAAAAATATTTTTTTAGTTTCTTTGGAAAAAAAATTTTTTTTTTAGTTACTTTGGAAAAAAAAATATTTTTTTAGTTTCTTTGGAAAAAACATTTTTTTTTTAGTTACTTTGGAAAAAAAATTATTTTTTTAGTTACTTTGGAAAAAAAATTATTTTTTTAGTTACTTTGGAAAAAAAAATATTTTTTTAGTTACTTTGGGAAAAAAAATATTTTTTTAGTTTCTTTGGAAAAAAAATTATTTTTTTAGTTACTTTGGAAAAAAAAATATTTTTTTAGTTTCTTTGGAAAAAAAAATATTTTTTTAGTTACTTTGGAAAAAAAATATTTTTTTAGTTACTTTGGAAAAAAAAAATTTTTTTTAGTTACTTTGGAAAAAAAAATTTTTTTTAGTTACTTTGGGAAAAAAAATAATTTTTTAGTTACTTTGGAAATATTTTTTTTTTTTATTTACTTTGGAAAAAAAAATATTTTTTTAGTTTCTTTGGAAAAAAAAATATTTTTTTAGTTACTTTGGAAAAAAAAAATTTTTTTAGTTACTTTGGAAAAAAAAATATTTTTTTAGTTACTTTGGAAAAAAAAATTTTTTTTTAGTTACTTTGGAAAAAAAAATATTTTTTTAGTTTCTTTGGAAAAAAATTTTTTTTTTTAGTTACTTTGGAAAAAAAAATATTTTTTTAGTTTCTTTGGGAAAAAAAATATTTTTTTAGTTACTTTGGAAAAAAAAATATTTTTTTAGTTACTTTGGAAAAAAAAATTTTTTTTTAGTTTCTTTGGAAAAAATATATTTTTTTAGTTACTTTGGAAAAAAAAATATTTTTTTAGTTACTTTGGAAAAAAAATATTTTTTTAGTTACTTTGGGAAAAAAAATATTTTTTTAGTTACTTTGGAAAAAAAAATATTTTTTTTAGTTACTTTGGAAAAAAAAATATTTTTTTAGTTACTTTGGAAAAAAAATATTTTTTTAGTTACTTTGGAAAAAAAATATTTTTTTAGTTACTTTGGAAAAAAAAATATTTTTTTAGTTACTTTGGAAAAAAAAATATTTTTTTAGTTACTTTGGAAAAAAAAATATTTTTTTAGTTACTTTGGAAAAAAAAATATTTTTTTAGTTACTTTGGAAAAAAAAATATTTTTTTAGTTACTTTGGAAAAAAAAATATTTTTTTAGTTACTTTGGAAAAAAAAATATTTTTTTAGTTACTTTGGGAAAAAAAATATTTTTTTAGTTACTTTGGGAAAAAAATAATTTTTTAGTTACTTTGGGAAAAAAAAATAATTTTTTAGTTACTTTGGAAAAAAAAATATTTTTTTAGTTACTTTGGAAAAAAATTTATTTTTTTAGTTACTTTGGAAAAAAAATATTTTTTTTAGTTACTTTGGAAAAAAAAATATTTTTTTAGTTTCTTTGGAAAAAAAAATATTTTTTTAGTTACTTTGGAAAAAAAATTATTTTTTTAGTTACTTTGGAAAAAAAAATATTTTTTTAGTTACTTTGGAAAAAAAAATATTTTTTTAGTTACTTTGGAAAAATATTTTTTTAGTTACTTTGGAAAAAAAAAATATTTTTTTAGTTACTTTGGAAAAAAAAATATTTTTTTAGTTACTTTGGAAAAAAAAATATTTTTTTAGTTACTTTGGAAAAAAAAATATTTTTTTAGTTACTTTGGGAAAAAAAATAATTTTTTAGTTACTTTGGAAAAAAAAATATTTTTTTAGTTTCTTTGGAAAAAAAAATATTTTTTTAGTTACGTTGGAAAATTTTTTTTTTTTTTAGTTACTTTGGAAAAAAAAATATTTTTTTAGTTTCTTTGGAAAAAAAATTTTTTTTTTAGTTACTTTGGAAAAAAAAATATTTTTTTAGTTTCTTTGGAAAAAACATTTTTTTTTAGTTACTTTGGAAAAAAAATTATTTTTTTAGTTACTTTGGAAAAAAAATTATTTTTTTAGTTACTTTGGAAAAAAAATTATTTTTTTAGTTACTTTGGGAAAAAAAATATTTTTTTAGTTTCTTTGGAAAAAAAATTATTTTTTTAGTTACTTTGGAAAAAAAAATATTTTTTTAGTTTCTTTGGAAAAAAAAATATTTTTTTAGTTACTTTGGAAAAAAAAATATTTTTTTAGTTACTTTGGAAAAAAAAATTTTTTTTTAGTTACTTTGGAAAAAAAAATTTTTTTTAGTTACTTTGGGAAAAAAAATAATTTTTTAGTTACTTTGGAAATATTTTTTTTTTTTATTTACTTTGGAAAAAAAAATATTTTTTTAGTTTCTTTGGAAAAAAAAATATTTTTTTAGTTACTTTGGAAAAAAAAAAATTTTTTAGTTACTTTGGAAAAAAAAATATTTTTTTAGTTACTTTGGAAAAAAAAATTTTTTTTTAGTTACTTTGGAAAAAAAAATATTTTTTTAGTTTCTTTGGAAAAAAAATTTTTTTTTTAGTTACTTTGGAAAAAAAAATATTTTTTTAGTTTCTTTGGGAAAAAAAATATTTTTTTAGTTACTTTGGAAAAAAAAATATTTTTTTAGTTACTTTGGAAAAAAAATTTTTTTTTTAGTTTCTTTGGAAAAAATATATTTTTTTAGTTACTTTGGAAAAAAAAATATTTTTTTAGTTACTTTGGAAAAAAAATATTTTTTTAGTTACTTTGGGAAAAAAAATATTTTTTTAGTTACTTTGGAAAAAAAAATATTTTTTTTAGTTACTTTGGAAAAAAAAATATTTTTTTAGTTACTTTGGAAAAAAAATATTTTTTTAGTTACTTTGGAAAAAAAATATTTTTTTAGTTACTTTGGAAAAAAAAATATTTTTTTAGTTACTTTGGAAAAAAAAATATTTTTTTAGTTACTTTGGAAAAAAAAATATTTTTTTAGTTACTTTGGAAAAAAAAATATTTTTTTAGTTACTTTGGAAAAAAAAATATTTTTTTAGTTACTTTGGAAAAAAAAATATTTTTTTAGTTACTTTGGAAAAAAAAATATTTTTTTAGTTACTTTGGGAAAAAAAATATTTTTTTAGTTACTTTGGGAAAAAAAATAATTTTTTAGTTACTTTGGGAAAAAAAATAATTTTTTAGTTACTTTGGAAAAAAAAATATTTTTTTAGTTACTTTGGAAAAAAAAATATTTTTTTAGTTACTTTGGAAAAAAAAATATTTTTTTAGTTACTTTGGAAAAAAAATAATTTTTTTAGTTACTTTGGAAAAAAAATAATTTTTTTAGTTACTTTGGGAAAAAAAATAATTTTTTAGTTACTTTGGAAAATTTTTTTTTTATTATTTACTTTGGAAAAAAAAATATTTTTTTAGTTTCTTTGGAAAAAAAAATATTTTTTTAGTTACTTTGGAAAAAAAAAATTTTTTTTAGTTACTTTGGAAAAAAAAATATTTTTTTAGTTTCTTTGGAAAAAAAAATTTTTTTTTAGTTACTTTGGAAAAAAAATTTTTTTTTTAGTTTCTTTGGAAAAAAAATATTTTTTTAGTTACTTTGGAAAAAAAATTATTTTTTTAGTTACTTTGGAAAAAAAATATTTTTTTAGTTACTTTGGAAAAAAAAATATTTTTTTAGTTACTTTGGAAAAAAAAATATTTTTTTTAGTTACTTTGGAAAAAAAAATATTTTTTTAGTTACTTTGGAAAAAAAATATTTTTTTAGTTACTTTGGAAAAAAAATATTTTTTTAGTTACTTTGGAAAAAAAAATATTTTTTTAGTTACTTTGGAAAAAAAAATATTTTTTTAGTTACTTTGGAAAAAAAAATATTTTTTTAGTTACTTTGGAAAAAAAAATATTTTTTTAGTTACTTTGGAAAAAAAAATATTTTTTTAGTTACTTTGGAAAAAAAAATATTTTTTTAGTTACTTTGGAAAAAAAAATATTTTTTTAGTTACTTTGGAAAAAAAAATATTTTTTTAGTTACTTTGGAAAAAAAATTATTTTTTTAGTTACTTTGGGAAAAAAAATAATTTTTTAGTTACTTTGGAAAAAATTTTTTTTTTTATTTACTTTGGAAAAAAAAATATATTTTTAGTTTCTTTGGAAAAAAAAATATTTTTTTAGTTACTTTGGAAAAAAAAAAATTGTTTTAGTTACTTTGGAAAAAAAAATATTTTTTTAGTTTCTTTGGAAAAAAAAATATTTTTTTAGTTTCTTTGGAAAAAAAAATATTTTTTTAGTTTCTTTGGAAAAAAAAATATTTTTTTAGTTTCTTTGGAAAAAAAAAAATTGTTTAGTTACTTTGGAAAAAAAAATATTTTTTTAGTTTCTTTGGGGAAAAAAAATATTTTTTTAGTTACTTTGGAAAAAAAAATATTTTTTTAGTTACTTTGGAAAAAAAAATATTTTTTTAGTTACTTTGGAAAAAAATATATTTTTTTAGTTTCTTTGGAAAAAAAATATTTTTTTAGTTACTTTGGAAAAAAAAAAAATTTTTTAGTTACTTTGGAAAAAAAAATATTTTTTTAGTTACTTTGGAAAAAAAAATATTTTTTTAGTTACTTTGGGAAAAAAAATATTTTTTTAGTTACTTTGGAAAAAAAAATATTTTTTTAGTTACTTTGGAAAAAAAAATATTTTTTTAGTTACTTTGGAAAAAAAAATATTTTTTTAGTTACTTTGGAAAAAAAAATATTTTTTTAGTTACTTTGGAAAAAAAAATATTTTTTTAGTTACTTTGGAAAAAAAAATATTTTTTTAGTTACCTTGGGAAAAAAAATAATTTTTTAGTTACTTTGGAAAATTTTTTTTTTTTTATTTACTTTGGGAAAAAAAATATTTTTTTAGTTTCTTTGGAAAAAAAAATTTTTTTTAGTTACTTTGGAAAAAAAAAAATTTTTTTAGTTACTTTGGAAAAAAAAAATTTTTTTAGTTTCTTTGGAAAAAAAAAAAATTTTTTAGTTACTTTGGAAAAAAAAATATTTTTTTAGTTTCTTTGGAAAAAAAAAAAAATTTTTAGTTACTTTGGAAAAAAAAATTTTTTTAGTTACTTTGGAAAAAAAAATTTTTTTTTAGTTTCTTTGGAAAAAAAATATTTTTTTAGTTACTTTGGAAAAAAAAATATTTTTTTAGTTACTTTGGAAAAAAAATATTTTTTTAGTTACTTTGGAAAAAAAAATATTTTTTTTAGTTACTTTGGAAAAAAAAATATTTTTTTTAGTTACTTTGGAAAAAAAAATATTTTTTTAGTTACTTTGGAAAAAAAATATTTTTTTAGTTACTTTGGAAAAAAAATATTTTTTTAGTTACTTTGGAAAAAAAAATATTTTTTTAGTTTCTTTGGAAAAAAAAAATTTTTTTTAGTTACTTTGGAAAAAAATATATTTTTTTAGTTTCTTTGGAAAAAAAAATATTTTTTTAGTTACTTTGGAAAAAAAAATATTTTTTTAGTTACTTTGGAAAATTTTTTTTTTTTTTAGTTTCTTTGGAAAAAAAATATTTTTTTAGTTACTTTGGAAAAAAAAATAATTTTTTAGTTACTTTGGAAAAAAAATTTTTTTTAGTTACTTTGGAAAAAAAAATATTTTTTTAGTTACTTTGGAAAAAAAAATTTTTTTTTTAGTTACTTTGGAAAAAAATATATTTTTTTAGTTACTTTGGAAAAAAAAATATTTTTTTAGTTACTTTGGAAAAAAATATATTTTTTTAGTTACTTTGGAAAAAAAAATATTTTTTTAGTTTCTTTGGAAAAAAAAATATTTTTTTAGTTACTTTGGAAAAAAAAATATTTTTTTAGTTACTTTGGAAAAAAAAATATTTTTTTAGTTACTTTGGAAAAAAAAATATTTTTTTAGTTACTTTGGAAAAAAAAATATTTTTTTAGTTACTTTGGAAAAAAAAATATTTTTTTAGTTACTTTGGAAAAAAAAATATTTTTTTAGTTTGGAAAAAAAAATATTTTTTTAGTTACTTTGGAAAAAAAATTATTTTTTTAGTTACTTTGGAAAAAAAAATATTTTTTTAGTTACTTTGGAAAAAAAAATATTTTTTTAGTTACTTTGGGAAAAAAAATATTTTTTTAGTTTCTTTGGAAAAAAAAATATTTTTTTAGTTACTTTGGAAAAAAAAATATTTTTTTAGTTTCTTTGGAAAAAAAAATATTTTTTTAGTTACTTTGGAAAAAAAAATATTTTTTTAGTTACTTTGGAAAAAAAAATATTTTTTTAGTTACTTTGGAAAAAAAAATATTTTTTTAGTTACTTTGGAAAAAAAAATATTTTTTTAGTTACTTTGGAAAAAAAAATATTTTTTTAGTTACTTTGGAAAAAAATATATTTTTTTAGTTACTTTGGAAAAAAAAATATTTTTTTAGTTACTTTGGAAAAAAAAATATTTTTTTAGTTACTTTGGAAAAAAAAATATTTTTTAGTTACTTTGGAAAAAAAAATATTTTTTTAGTTACTTTGGGAAAAAAAAAATTTTTTTAGTTACTTTGGAAAAAAAAAATTTTTTTTAGTTACTTTGGAAAAAAAATATTTTTTTAGTTTCTTTGGAAAAAAAAATTTTTTTTAGTTACTTTGGAAAAAAAAATATTTTTTTAGTTACTTTGGAAAAAAAAATATTTTTTTAGTTACTTTGGAAAAAAAAATATTTTTTTAGTTTCTTTGGAAAAAAAAATATTTTTTTAGTTACTTTGGAAAAAAAAATATTTTTTTAGTTACTTTGGAAAAAAAAAAATTTTTTTAGTTACTTTGGAAAAAAAAATATTTTTTTAGTTTCTTTGGAAAAAAAAATATTTTTTTAGTTA
>NW_027635107.1:0-84573 GCF_949748355.1 Melanostigma gelatinosum | reverse complement strand
AAAAAATATTTTTTTAGTTACTTTGGAAAAAAAGTTACTTTTTTAGTTACTTTGGAAAAAAAAATATTTTTTTAGTTACTTTGGAAAAAAAAATATTTTTTTAGTTACTTTGGAAAAAAAAATATTTTTTTAGTTACTTTGGAAAAAAATATATATTTTTAGTTACTTTGGAAAAAAAAATTTTTTTTTAGTTACTTTGGAAAAAAAAATATTTTTTTAGTTACTTTGGAAAAAAAAATATTTTTTTAGTTACTTTGGAAAAAAAAATATTTTTTTAGTTACTTTGGAAAAAAAAATATTTTTTTAGTTACTTTGGAAAAAAAAATATTTTTTTAGTTACTTTGGAAAAAAAATATATTTTTTAGTTACTTTGGAAAAAAAAATATTTTTTTAGTTACTTTGGAAAAAAAAATATTTTTTTAGTTACTTTGGAAAAAAAAATATTTTTTTAGTTACTTTGGAAAAAAAAATATTTTTTTAGTTACTTTGGAAAAAAAAATATTTTTTTAGTTACTTTGGAAAAAAAAATATTTTTTTAGTTACTTTGGAAAAAAAAATATTTTTTTAGTTACTTTGGAAAAAAATATATATTTTTAGTTACTTTGGAAAAAAAAATATTTTTTTAGTTACTTTGGAAAAAAAAATATTTTTTTAGTTACTTTGGAAAAAAATATATTTTTTTAGTTACTTTGGAAAAAAAATCTTTTTTTAGTTACTTTGGAAAAAAATATATTTTTTTAGTTACTTTGGAAAAAAAAATATTTTTTTAGTTACTTTGGAAAAAAAGTTACTTTTTTAGTTACTTTGGAAAAAAAAATCTTTTTTTAGTTACTTTGGAAAAAAGTTACTTTTTTAGTTACTTTGGAAAAAAAAAATTTTTTTAGTTACTTTGGAAAAAAAAAAATTTTTTTAGTTACTTTGGAAAAAAAAATATTTTTTTAGTTACTTTGGAAAAAAAATATTTTTTTAGTTACTTTGGAAAAAAATATTTTTTTTTAGTTACTTTGGGAAAAAAAATATTTTTTTAGTTACTTTGGAAAAAAAAATATTTTTTTAGTTTCTTTGGAAAAAAAAATATTTTTTTAATTTCTTTGGAAAAAAAAAAAAATTTTTTAGTTACTTTGGGAAAAAAAATATTTTTTTAGTTTCTTTGGAAAAAAAATATATTTTTTTAGTTACTTTGGAAAAAAAAATATTTTTTTAGTTACTTTGGAAGAAAAAATATTTTTTTAGTTACTTTGGAAAAAAAGTTACTTTTTTAGTTACTTTGGAAAAAAAAATATTTTTTTAGTTACTTTGGAAAAAAAAATATTTTTTTAGTTACTTTGGAAAAAAAGTTACTTTTTTAGTTACTTTGGAAAAAAAAATATTTTTTTAGTTACTTTGGAAAAAAAGTTACTTTTTTAGTTACTTTGGAAAAAAAATATTTTTTTAGTTACTTTGGAAAAAAAAATTTTTTTTAGTTACTTTGGAAAAAAAAATATTTTTTTAGTTACTTTGGAAAAAAAAAATTTTTTTTAGTTACTTTGGAAAAAAATTATTTTTTTTAGTTACTTTGGAAAAAAAAAATTTTTTTTAGTTACTTTGGAAAAAAAAAATGTTTTTAGTTACTTTGGAAAAAAATATTTTTTTAGTTACTTTGGAAAAAAAAATATTTTTTTAGTTACTTTGGAAAAATAAATATTTTTTTAGTTACTTTGGAAAAAAAAATATTTTTTTAGTTACTTTGGAAAAAAAGTTACTTTTTTAGTTACTTTGGAAAAAAAAATATTTTTTTAGTTACTTTGGAAAAATTTTTTTTTTTTTTAGTTACTTTGGAAAAAAAAATATTTTTTTAGTTACTTTGGAAAAAAAAATATTTTTTTAGTTACTTTGGAAAAAAAAATATTTTTTTAGTTACTTTGGAAAAAAAAATATTTTTTTAGTTACTTTGGAAAAAAAGTTACTTTTTTAGTTACTTTGGAAAAAAAAATATTTTTTTAGTTACTTTGGAAAAAAAAATATTTTTTTAGTTACTTTGGAAAAAAAAATATTTTTTTAGTTACTTTGGAAAAAATTTACTTTTTTAGTTACTTTGGAAAAAAAATATTTTTTAGTTACTTTGGAAAAAAAAATTTTTTTTTAGTTACTTTGGAAAAAAAAATATTTTTTTAGTTACTTTGGAAAAAAAAATATTTTTTTAGTTACTTTGGAAAACAAAATATTTTTTTAGTTACTTTGGAAAAAAAATTATTTTTTTAGTTACTTTGGAAAAAAAAATATTTTTTTAGTTACTTTGGAAAACAAAATATTTTTTTAGTTACTTTGGAAAAAAAAATATTTTTTTAGTTACTTTGGAAAAAAATATATTTTTTTAGTTACTTTGGAAAAAAAAATATTTTTTTAGTTACTTTGGAAAAAAAGTTACTTTTTTAGTTACTTTGGAAAAAAAAATATTTTTTTAGTTACTTTGGAAAAAAAAATATTTTTTTAGTTACTTTGGAAAAAAAGTTACTTTTTTAGTTACTTTGGAAAAAAAAATTTTTTTTAGTTACTTTGGAAAAAAAAATATTTTTTTAGTTACTTTGGAAAAAAAAATATTTTTTTAGTTACTTTGGAAAAAAAATATTTTTTTAGTTACTTTGGAAAAAAAGTTACTTTTTTAGTTACTTTGGAAAAAAATATATTTTTTTAGTTACTTTGGAAAAAAGTTACTTTTTTAGTTACTTTGGAAAAAAAATATTTTTTTAGTTACTTTGGAAAAAAAGTTACTTTTTTAGTTACTTTGGAAAAAAAAATATTTTTTTAGTTACTTTGGAAAAAAAGTTACTTTTTTAGTTACTTTGGAAAAAAATATTTTTTTAGTTACTTTGGAAAAAAAAATATTTTTTTAGTTACTTTGGAAAAAAAAATATTTTTTTAGTTACTTTGGAAAAAAAAATATTTTTTTAGTTACTTTGGAAAAAAAAAAATTTTTTTAGTTACTTTGGAAAAAAAAAAAATTTTTTAGTTACTTTGGAAAAAAAAATATTTTTTTAGTTACTTTGGAAAAAAAAATATTTTTTTAGTTACTTTGGAAAAAATTTACTTTTTTAGTTACTTTGGAAAAAAAATATTTTTTAGTTACTTTGGAAAAAAAAATTTTTTTTTAGTTACTTTGGAAAAAAAAATATTTTTTTAGTTACTTTGGAAAAAAAAATATTTTTTTAGTTACTTTGGAAAACAAAATATTTTTTTAGTTACTTTGGAAAAAAAATTATTTTTTTAGTTACTTTGGAAAAAAAAATATTTTTTTAGTTACTTTGGAAAACAAAATATTTTTTTAGTTACTTTGGAAAAAAAAATATTTTTTTAGTTACTTTGGAAAAAAATATATTTTTTTAGTTACTTTGGAAAAAAAAATATTTTTTTAGTTACTTTGGAAAAAAAGTTACTTTTTTAGTTACTTTGGAAAAAAAAATATTTTTTTAGTTACTTTGGAAAAAAAAATATTTTTTTAGTTACTTTGGAAAAAAAGTTACTTTTTTAGTTACTTTGGAAAAAAAAATTTTTTTTAGTTACTTTGGAAAAAAAAATATTTTTTTAGTTACTTTGGAAAAAAAAATATTTTTTTAGTTACTTTGGAAAAAAAATATTTTTTTAGTTACTTTGGAAAAAAAGTTACTTTTTTAGTTACTTTGGAAAAAAATATATTTTTTTAGTTACTTTGGAAAAAAGTTACTTTTTTAGTTACTTTGGAAAAAAAATATTTTTTTAGTTACTTTGGAAAAAAAGTTACTTTTTTAGTTACTTTGGAAAAAAAAATATTTTTTTAGTTACTTTGGAAAAAAAGTTACTTTTTTAGTTACTTTGGAAAAAAATATTTTTTTAGTTACTTTGGAAAAAAAAATATTTTTTTAGTTACTTTGGAAAAAAAAATATTTTTTTAGTTACTTTGGAAAAAAAAATATTTTTTTAGTTACTTTGGAAAAAAAAAAATTTTTTTAGTTACTTTGGAAAAAAAAAAAATTTTTTAGTTACTTTGGAAAAAAAAAATTTTTTAGTTACTTTGGAAAAAAAATATTTTTTTAGTTACTTTGGAAAAAAAAATATTTTTTTAGTTACTTTGGAAAAAAAAATATTTTTTTAGTTACTTTGGAAAAAAAAATATTTTTTTAGTTACTTTGGAAAAAAAAATATTTTTTAGTTACTTTGGAAAAAAAGTTACTTTTTTAGTTACTTTGGAAAAAAAATATTTTTTTAGTTACTTTGGAAAAAAAAATATTTTTTTAGTTACTTTGGAAAAAAAAATATTTTTTTAGTTACTTTGGAAAAAAAATATTTTTTTAGTTACTTTGGAAAAAAAAATATTTTTTTAGTTACTTTGGAAAAAAAAATATTTTTTTAGTTACTTTGGAAAAAAAAATATTTTTTTAGTTACTTTGGAAAAAAAAAAATTTTTTTAGTTACTTTGGAAAAAAAAAAATTTTTTTAGTTACTTTGGAAAAAAAGTTACTTTTTTAGTTACTTTGGAAAAAAAAATATTTTTTTAGTTACTTTGGAAAAAAAAATATTTTTTTAGTTACTTTGGAAAAAAAAATATTTTTTTAGTTACTTTGGAAAACAAAATATTTTTTTAGTTACTTTGGAAAAAAATTTATTTTTTTAGTTACTTTGGAAAAAAAAATATTTTTTTAGTTACTTTGGAAAAAAAAATATTTTTTTAGTTACTTTGGAAAAAAAAATATTTTTTTAGTTACTTTGGAAAAAAAAATATTTTTTTAGTTACTTTGGAAAAAAAAATATTTTTTTAGTTACTTTGGAAAAAAAAATATTTTTTTAGTTACTTTGTAAAAAAAAATATTTTTTTAGTTACTTTGGAAAAAAAGTTACTTTTTTAGTTACTTTGGAAAAAAAAATATTTTTTTAGTTACTTTGGAAAAAAAAATATTTTTTTAGTTACTTTGGAAAAAAAGTTACTTTTTTAGTTACTTTGGAAAAAAAAATATTTTTTTAGTTACTTTGGAAAAAAAAATATTTTTTTAGTTACTTTGGAAAAAAAAAAATTTTTTTAGTTACTTTGGAAAAAATTTACTTTTTTAGTTACTTTGGAAAAAAAAAAATTTTTAGTTACTTTGGAAAAAAAAAAATTTTTTTAGTTACTTTGGAAAAAAGAAAATTTTTTTAGTTACTTTGGAAAACAAAATATTTTTTTAGTTACTTTGGAAAACAAAATATTTTTTTAGTTACTTTGGAAAAAAAATTATTTTTTTAGTTACTTTGGAAAAAAAAATATTTTTTTAGTTACTTTGGGAAAAAAAATATTTTTTTAGTTACTTTGGAAAAAAAAATATTTTTTTAGTTACTTTGGAAAAAAAAATATTTTTTTAGTTACTTTGTAAAAAAAAATATTTTTTTAGTTACTTTGGAAAAAAAGTTACTTTTTTAGTTACTTTGGAAAAAAAAATATTTTTTTAGTTACTTTGGAAAAAAAAATATTTTTTTAGTTACTTTGGAAAAAAAAATATTTTTTTAGTTACTTTGGAAAAAACGTTACTTTTTTAGTTACTTTGGAAAAAAAAATATTTTTTTAGTTACTTTGGGAAAAAAAATATTTTTTTAGTTACTTTGGAAAAAAAAATATTTTTTTAGTTACTTTGGAAAAAAAAATATTTTTTTAGTTACTTTGGAAAAAAATATATTTTTTTAGTTACTTTGGAAAAAAAATATTTTTTTAGTTACTTTGGAAAAAAATATATTTTTTTAGTTACTTTGGAAAAAAATATATTTTTTTAGTTACTTTGGAAAAAAAGTTACTTTTTTAGTTACTTTGGAAAAAAAAATATTTTTTTAGTTACTTTGGAAAAAAGTTACTTTTTTAGTTACTTTGGAAAAAAAATATTTTTTTAGTTACTTTGGAAAAAAAAATATTTTTTTAGTTACTTTGGAAAAAAAAATATTTTTTTAGTTACTTTGGAAAAAAAAATATTTTTTTAGTTACTTTGGAAAAAAAAATATTTTTTTAGTTACTTTGGAAAAAAAATATTTTTTTAGTTACTTTGGAAAAAAATATATTTTTTTAGTTACTTTGGAAAAAAATATATTTTTTTAGTTACTTTGGAAAAAAAGTTAATTTTTTAGTTACTTTGGAAAAAAAAATATTTTTTTAGTTACTTTGGAAAAAAAGTTACTTTTTTAGTTACTTTGGAAAAAAAAATATTTTTTTAGTTACTTTGGAAAAAAAAATATTTTTTTAGTTACTTTGGAAAAAAAGTTACTTTTTTAGTTACTTTGGAAAAAAAAAATATTTTTTTAGTTACTTTGGAAAAAAAGTTACTTTTTTAGTTACTTTGGAAAAAAAATATTTTTTTAGTTACTTTGGAAAAAAAAATATTTTTTTAGTTACTTTGGAAAAAAAAATATTTTTTTAGTTACTTTGGAAAAAAAAAAAATTTTTTAGTTACTTTGGAAAAAAAAAAAATTTTTTAGTTACTTTGGAAAAAAAAAAAAATTTTTTAGTTACTTTGGAAAAAAAAAATGTTTTTAGTTACTTTGGAAAAAAAGTTACTTTTTTAGTTACTTTGGAAAAAAAAATATTTTTTTAGTTACTTTGGAAAAAAAAATATTTTTTTAGTTACTTTGGAAAAAAAAAATTTTTTTTAGTTACTTTGGAAAAAATTTACTTTTTTAGTTACTTTGGAAAAAAATATTTTTTAGTTACTTTGGAAAAAAAAAATTTTTTTTAGTTACTTTGGAAAAAAAAATTTTTTTTTAGTTACTTTGGAAAAAAAAAAATTTTTTTAGTTACTTTGGAAAACAAAATATTTTTTTAGTTACTTTGGAAAAAAAAATATTTTTTTAGTTACCTTGGAAAAAAAATATTTTTTTAGTTACTTTGGAAAAAAAAATATTTTTTTAGTTACTTTGGAAAAAAAAATATTTTTTTAGTTACTTTGGAAAAAAAAATATTTTTTTAGTTACTTTGGAAAAAAAAAAAATTTTTTAGTTACTTTGGAAAAAAAGTTACTTTTTTAGTTACTTTGGAAAAAAAAATATTTTTTTAGTTACTTTGGAAAAAAAAATATTTTTTTAGTTACTTTGGAAAAAAAGTTACTTTTTTAGTTACTTTGGGAAAAAAATTTTTTTTTAGTTACTTTGGAAAAAAATAATATTTTTTTAGTTACTTTGGAAAAAAAAATATTTTTTTAGTTACTTTGGAAAAAAAAATATTTTTTTAGTTACTTTGGAAAAAAAAATATTTTTTTAGTTACTTTGGAAAAAAAAATATTTTTTTAGTTACTTTGGAAAAAAAGTTACTTTTTTAGTTACTTTGGAAAAAGAAATATTTTTTTAGTTACTTTGGAAAAAAGTTACTTTTTTAGTTACTTTGGAAAAAAAATATTTTATTAGTTACTTTGGAAAAAAAGTTACTTTTTTAGTTACTTTGGAAAAAAAAATATTTTTTTAGTTACTTTGGAAAAAAAGTTACTTTTTTAGTTACTTTGGAAAAAAAAAAATTTTTTTAGTTACTTTGGAAAAAAAAATATTTTTTTAGTTACTTTGGAAAAAAAAATATTTTTTTAGTTACTTTGGAAAACAAAATATTTTTTTAGTTACTTTGGAAAAAAAAATATTTTTTTAGTTACTTTGGAAAAAAAAATATTTTTTTAGTTACTTTGGAAAAAAAAATATTTTTTTAGTTACTTTGGAAAAAAAAATATTTTTTTAGTTACTTTGGAAAAAAAGTTACTTTTTTAGTTACTTTGGAAAAAAATATATTTTTTTAGTTACTTTGGAAAAAAGTTACTTTTTTAGTTACTTTGGAAAAAAAAAATTTTTTTAGTTACTTTGGAAAAAAAGTTACTTTTTTAGTTACTTTGGAAAAAAAAAAATTTTTTTAGTTACTTTGGAAAAAAAGTTACTTTTTTAGTTACTTTGGAAAAAAAAAAATTTTTTTAGTTACTTTGGAAAAAAAAAAATTTTTTTAGTTACTTTGGAAAAAAAAAATTTTTTTTAGTTACTTTGGAAAAAAAAAATTTTTTTAGTTACTTTGGAAAAAAAAAAATTTTTAGTTACTTTGGAAAAAAAATATTTTTTTAGTTACTTTGGAAAAAAAATATTTTTTTAGTTACTTTGGAAAAAAAAATATTTTTTTAGTTACTTTGGAAAAAAAAATATTTTTTTAGTTACTTTGGAAAAAAAAATATTTTTTAGTTACTTTGGAAAAAAAGTTACTTTTTTAGTTACTTTGGAAAAAAAAATATTTTTTTAGTTACTTTGGAAAAAAAAATATTTTTTTAGTTACATTGGAAAAAAAAATATTTTTTTAGTTACTTTGGAAAAAAAATATTTTTTTAGTTACTTTGGAAAAAAAATATTTTTTTAGTTACTTTGGAAAAAAAAATATTTTTTTAGTTACTTTGGAAAAAAAAAATTTTTTTTAGTTACTTTGGAAAAAAAAAATTTTTTTAGTTACTTTGGAAAAAAAAATATTTTTTTAGTTTCTTTGGAAAAAAAAAATTTTTTTTAGTTACTTTGGAAAAAAAAAAATTTTTTTAGTTACTTTGGAAAAAAAAATATTTTTTTAGTTACTTTGGAAAAAAAAATATTTTTTTTAGTTACTTTGGAAAAAAAAAATTTTTTTAGTTACTTTGGAAAAAAAAATATTTTTTTAGTTTCTTTGGAAAAAAAAAATTTTTTTTAGTTACTTTGGAAAAAAAAAAATTTTTTTAGTTACTTTGGAAAAAAAAATATTTTTTTAGTTACTTTGGAAAAAAAAATATTTTTTTAGTTACTTTGGAAAAAAATTACTTTTTTAGTTACTTTGGAAAAAAAATATTTTTTTAGTTACTTTGGAAAAAAAATATTTTTTTAGTTACTTTGGAAAAAAAAATATTTTTTTAGTTACTTTGGAAAAAAAAATATTTTTTTAGTTACTTTGGAAAACAAAATATATTTTTAGTTACTTTGGAAAAAAAAAAATTTTTTTAGTTACTTTGGAAAAAAAATATTTTTTTAGTTACTTTGGAAAAAAAATATTTTTTTAGTTACTTTGGAAAAAAAAAATTTTTTTTAGTTACTTTGGAAAAAAAAATATTTTTTTAGTTACTTTGGAAAAAAAAATATTTTTTTAGTTACTTTGGAAAAAAAAATATTTTTTTAGTTACTTTGGAAAAAAAATATTTTTTTAGTTACTTTGGAAAAAAAGTTACTTTTTTAGTTACTTTGGAAAAAAAAAAAAAATTTTAGTTACTTTGGAAAAAAAAAATATTTTTTTAGTTACTTTGGAAAAAAAAATATTTTTTTAGTTACTTTGAAAAAAAATATTTTTTTAGTTTCTTTGGAAAAAAAATATTTTTTTAGTTACTTTGGAAAAAAAAATATTTTTTTAGTTACTTTGGAAAAAAATATATTTTTTTAGTTACTTTGGAAAAAAAAATATTTTTTTAGTTACTTTGGAAAAAAAAATATTTTTTTAGTTACTTTGGAAAAAAAAATATTTTTTTAGTTACTTTGGAAAAAAAATTATTTTTTTAGTTACTTTGGAAAAAAAAATATTTTTTTAGTTACTTTGGAAAAAAAAATATTTTTTTAGTTACTTTGGAAAAAATTTACTTTTTTAGTTACTTTGGAAAAAAAATATTTTTTTAGTTACTTTGGAAAAAAAGTTACTTTTTTAGTTACTTTGGAAAAAAAAATATTTTTTTAGTTACTTTGGAAAAAAAAATATTTTTTTAGTTACTTTGGAAAAAAAAATATTTTTTTAGTTACTTTGGAAAAAAAAATATTTTTTTAGTTACTTTGGAAAAAAAGTTACTTTTTTAGTTACTTTGGAAAAAAATAAAAATTTTTAGTTACTTTGGAAAAAAATATTTTTTTTTAGTTACTTTGGAAAAAAAATATTTTTTTAGTTACTTTAGAAAAAAAGTTACTTTTTTAGTTACTTTGGAAAAAAAAAAATTTTTAGTTACTTTGGAAAAAAAAATATTTTTTTAGTTACTTTGGAAAAAAAACAATTTTTTTAGTTACTTTGGAAAAAAAAATTTTTTTTTAGTTACTTTGGAAAAAAAAAATTTTTTTTAGTTACTTTGGAAAAAAAAAATATTTTTTTAGTTACTTTGGAAAAAAAAATATTTTTTTAGTTACTTTGGAAAAAAAAATATTTTTTTAGTTACTTTGGAAAAAAATATATTTTTTTAGTTACTTTGGAAAAAAAAATATTTTTTTAGTTACTTTGGAAAAAAAAATATTTTTTTAGTTACTTTGGAAAAAAAAATATTTTTTTAGTTACTTTGGAAAAAAAAAATATTTTTTTAGTTACTTTGGAAAAAAAAATATTTTTTTAGTTACTTTGGAAAAAATTTACTTTTTTAGTTACTTTGGAAAAAAAAATATTTTTTTAGTTACTTTGGAAAAAAAGTTACTTTTTTAGTTACTTTGGAAAAAAAGTTACTTTTTTAGTTACTTTGGAAAAAAAAATATTTTTTTAGTTACTTTGGAAAAAAATATATTTTTTTAGTTACTTTGGAAAAAAAAATATTTTTTTAGTTACTTTGGAAAAAATTTACTTTTTTAGTTACTTTGGAAAAAAAATATTTTTTTAGTTACTTTGGAAAAAAAGTTACTTTTTTAGTTACTTTGGAAAAAAAAATATTTTTTTAGTTACTTTGGAAAAAAAAATATTTTTTTAGTTACTTTGGAAAAAAAAATATTTTTTTAGTTACTTTGGAAAAAAAGTTACTTTTTTAGTTACTTTGGAAAAAAAAAAATTTTTTTAGTTACTTTGGAAAAAAATATTTTTTTTTAGTTACTTTGGAAAAAAAATATTTTTTTAGTTACTTTAGAAAAAAAGTGACTTTTTTAGTTACTTTGGAAAAAAAAAAATTTTTTTAGTTACTTTGGAAAAAAAAATATTTTTTTAGTTACTTTGGAAAAAAAAATATTTTTTTAGTTACTTTGGAAAAAAAAATATTTTTTTAGTTACTTTGGAAAAAATTTACTTTTTTAGTTACTTTGGAAAAAAAATATTTTTTTAGTTACTTTGGAAAAAAAGTTACTTTTTTAGTTACTTTGGAAAAAAAAATATTTTTTTAGTTACTTTGGAAAAAAAGTTACTTTTTTAGTTACTTTGGAAAAAAAAATATTTTTTTAGTTACTTTGGAAAAAAAACAATTTTTTTAGTTACTTTGGAAAAAAATATATTTTTTTAGTTACTTTGGAAAAAAAAAATTTTTTTTAGTTACTTTGGAAAAAAAAAATATTTTTTTAGTTACTTTGGAAAAAAAGTTACTTTTTTAGTTACTTTGGAAAAAAAAAAATATTTTAGTTACTTTGGAAAAAAAAAATATTTTTTTAGTTACTTTGGAAAAAAAAATATTTTTTTAGTTACTTTGAAAAAAAATATTTTTTTAGTTTCTTTGGAAAAAATTTACTTTTTTAGTTACTTTGGAAAAAAAATATTTTTTTAGTTACTTTAGAAAAAAAGTTACTTTTTTAGTTACTTTGGAAAAAAAAATATTTTTTTAGTTACTTTGGAAAAAAAAATATTTTTTTAGTTACTTTGGAAAAAAAAATATTTTTTTAGTTACTTTGGAAAAAAAAATATTTTTTTAGTTACTTTGGAAAAAAAATATTTTTTTAGTTACTTTGGAAAAAAAGTTACTTTTTTAGTTACTTTGGAAAAAAAAAAAATATTTTAGTTACTTTGGAAAAAAAAAATATTTTTTTAGTTACTTTGGAAAAAAAAATATTTTTTTAGTTACTTTGAAAAAAAATATTTTTTTAGTTACTTTGGAAAAAATTTACTTTTTTAGTTACTTTGGAAAAAAAATATTTTTTTAGTTACTTTAGAAAAAAAGTTACTTTTTTAGTTACTTTGGAAAAAAAAATATTTTTTTAGTTACTTTGGAAAAAAAAATATTTTTTTAGTTACTTTGGAAAAAAAAATATTTTTTTAGTTACTTTGGAAAAAAAATATTTTTTTAGTTACTTTGGAAAAAAAGTTACTTTTTTAGTTACTTTGGAAAAAAAAAAAATATTTTAGTTACTTTGGAAAAAAAAAATATTTTTTTAGTTACTTTGGAAAAAAAAATATTTTTTTAGTTACTTTGAAAAAAAATATTTTTTTAGTTTCTTTGGAAAAAAAAATATTTTTTTAGTTACTTTGGAAAAAAAAATATTTTTTTAGTTACTTTGGAAACAAATATATTTTTTTAGTTACTTTGGAAAAAAAAATATTTTTTTAGTTACTTTGGAAAAAAAAATATTTTTTTAGTTACTTTGGAAAAAAAAATATTTTTTTAGTTACTTTGGAAAAAAAAATATTTTTTTAGTTACTTTGGAAAAAAAAATATTTTTTTAGTTACTTTGGAAAAAAAAATATTTTTTTAGTTACTTTGGAAAAAATTTACTTTTTTAGTTACTTTGGAAAAAAAATATTTTTTTAGTTACTTTGGAAAAAAAGTTACTTTTTTAGTTACTTTGGAAAAAAAAATATTTTTTTAGTTACTTTGGAAAAAAAAAATATTTTTTTAGTTACTTTGGAAAAAAAGTTACTTTTTTAGTTACTTTGGAAAAAAAAAAAATTTTTTAGTTACTTTGGAAAAAAATATTTTTTTTTAGTTACTTTGGAAAAAAAATATTTTTTTAGTTACTTTAGAAAAAAAGTTACTTTTTTAGTTACTTTGGAAAAAAAAAATTTTTTAGTTACTTTGGAAAAAAAAATATTTTTTTAGTTACTTTGGAAAAAAAACAATTTTTTTAGTTACTTTGGAAAAAAATATTTTTTTTTAGTTACTTTGGAAAAAAAAAATTTTTTTTAGTTACTTTGGAAAAAAAAAATATTTTTTTAGTTACTTTGGGAAAAAAAATATTTTTTTAGTTACTTTGGAAAAAAAAATATTTTTTTAGTTACTTTGGAAAAAAAAATATTTTTTTAGTTACTTTGGAAAAAAAAATATTTTTTTAGTTACTTTGGAAAAAAAAATATTTTTTTAGTTACTTTGGAAAAAAAAATATTTTTTTAGTTACTTTGGAAAAAAAAAATATTTTTTTAGTTACTTTGGAAAAAAAAATATTTTTTTAGTTACTTTGGAAAAAATTTACTTTTTTAGTTACTTTGGAAAAAAAAATATTTTTTTAGTTACTTTGGAAAAAAAGTTACTTTTTTAGTTACTTTGGAAAAAAAGTTACTTTTTTAGTTACTTTGGAAAAAAAAATATTTTTTTAGTTACTTTGGAAAAAAATATATTTTTTTAGTTACTTTGGAAAAAAAAATATTTTTTTAGTTACTTTGGAAAAAATTTACTTTTTTAGTTACTTTGGAAAAAAAATATTTTTTTAGTTACTTTGGAAAAAAAGTTACTTTTTTAGTTACTTTGGAAAAAAAAATATTTTTTTAGTTACTTTGGAAAAAAAAATATTTTTTTAGTTACTTTGGAAAAAAAAATATTTTTTTAGTTACTTTGGAAAAAAAGTTACTTTTTTAGTTACTTTGGAAAAAAAAAAAATTTTTTAGTTACTTTGGAAAAAAATATTTTTTTTTAGTTACTTTGGAAAAAAAATATTTTTTTAGTTACTTTAGAAAAAAAGTTACTTTTTTAGTTACTTTGGAAAAAAAAAAAATTTTTTAGTTACTTTGGAAAAAAAATATATTTTTTTAGTTACTTTGGAAAAAAAAATATTTTTTTAGTTACTTTGGAAAAAAAAATATTTTTTTAGTTACTTTGGAAAAAATTTACTTTTTTAGTTACTTTGGAAAAAAAATATTTTTTTAGTTACTTTGGAAAAAAAGTTACTTTTTTAGTTACTTTGGAAAAAAAAATATTTTTTTAGTTACTTTGGAAAAAAAGTTACTTTTTTAGTTACTTTGGAAAAAAAAATATTTTTTTAGTTACTTTGGAAAAAAAACAATTTTTTTAGTTACTTTGGAAAAAAATATATTTTTTTAGTTACTTTGGAAAAAAAATTTTTTTTTTAGTTACTTTGGAAAAAAAAAATATTTTTTTAGTTACTTTGGAAAAAAAAATATTTTTTTAGTTACTTTGGAAAAAAAAATATTTTTTTAGTTACTTTGGAAAAAAATATATTTTTTTAGTTACTTTGGAAAAAAAAATATTTTTTTAGTTACTTTGGAAAAAAAAATATTTTTTTAGTTACTTTGGAAAAAAAAATATTTTTTTAGTTACTTTGGAAAAAAAAAATATTTTTTTAGTTACTTTGGAAAAAAAGTTACTTTTTTAGTTACTTTGGAAAAAAAGTTACTTTTTTAGTTACTTTGGAAAAAAAAATATTTTTTTAGTTACTTTGGAAAAAAAAATATTTTTTTAGTTACTTTGGAAAAAAAAATATTTTTTTAGTTACTTTGGAAAAAAAAGTTACTTTTTTAGTTACTTTGGAAAAAAAGTTACTTTTTTAGTTACTTTGGAAAAAAAGTTACTTTTTTAGTTACTTTGGAAAAAAAAATATTTTTTAGTTACTTTGGAAAAAAAAATATTTTTTTAGTTACTTTGGAAAAAAAAAAAAAATTTTTAGTTACTTTGGAAAAAAAGTTACTTTTTTAGTTACTTTGGAAAAAAAAATTTTTTTTAGTTACTTTGGAAAAAAAAATATTTTTTTAGTTACTTTGGAAAAAAAAATATTTTTTTAGTTACTTTGGAAAAAAAAATATTTTTTTAGTTACTTTGGAAAAAATTTACTTTTTTAGTTACTTTGGAAAAAAAAAAATTGTTTTAGTTACTTTGGGAAAAAAAATATTTTTTTAGTTACTTTGGAAAAAAAAATATTTTTTTAGTTACTTTGGAAAAAAAAATATTTTTTTAGTTACTTTGGAAAAAAAAATATTTTTTTAGTTACTTTGGAAAAAAAAATATTTTTTTAGTTACTTTGGAAAAAAAAAATTTTTTTTAGTTACTTTGGAAAAAAAAATATTTTTTTAGTTACTTTGGGAAAAAAAAATATTTTTTTAGTTACTTTGGAAAAAAAGTTACTTTTTTAGTTACTTTGGAAAAAAAAATATTTTTTTAGTTACTTTGGAAAAAAAGTTACTTTTTTAGTTACTTTGGAAAAAAAAAATATTTTTTTAGTTACTTTGGAAAAAAAAAAATGTTTTTAGTTACTTTGGAAAAAAAAATATTTTTTTAGTTACTTTGGAAAAAAAATATTTTTTTAGTTACTTTGGAAAAAAAATATTTTTTTAGTTACTTTGGAAAAAAATATATTTTTTTAGTTTCTTTGGAAAAAAAGTTACTTTTTTAGTTACTTTGGAAAAAAAGTTACTTTTTTAGTTACTTTGGAAAAAAAAATATTTTTTTAGTTACTTTGGAAAAAAAAATATTTTTTTAGTTACTTTGGAAAAAAAAATATTTTTTTAGTTACTTTGGAAAAAAAGTTACTTTTTTAGTTACTTTGGAAAAAAAGTTACTTTTTTAGTTACTTTGGAAAAAAAAGTTACTTTTTTAGTTACTTTGGAAAAAAAAATATTTTTTTAGTTACTTTGGAAAAAAAAATATTTTTTTAGTTACTTTGGAAAAAAAGTTACTTTTTTAGTTACTTTGGAAAAAAAGTTACTTTTTTAGTTACTTTGGAAAAAAAGTTACTTTTTTAGTTACTTTGGAAAAAAAGTTACTTTTTTAGTTACTTTGGAAAAAAAGTTACTTTTTTAGTTACTTTGGAAAAAAAAATATTTTTTTAGTTACTTTGGAAAAAAAAATATTTTTTTAGTTACTTTGGAAAAAAAGTTACTTTTTTAGTTACTTTGGAAAAAAAAGTTACTTTTTTAGTTACTTTGGAAAAAAAGTTACTTTTTTAGTTACTTTGGAAAAAAAAATATTTTTTTAGTTACTTTGGAAAAAAAAATATTTTTTTAGTTACTTTGGAAAAAAAATATTTTTTTAGTTACTTTGGAAAAAAAAATATTTTTTTAGTTACTTTGGAAAAAAAAATATTTTTTTAGTTACTTTGGAAAAAAAAATATTTTTTTAGTTACTTTGGAAAAAAAAATATTTTTTTAGTTACTTTGGAAAAAAAGTTACTTTTTTAGTTACTTTGGAAAAAAAAATATTTTTTTAGTTACTTTGGAAAAAAAAATATTTTTTTAGTTACTTTGGAAAAAAAAATATTTTTTTAGTTACTTTGGAAAAAATTTACTTTTTTAGTTACTTTGGAAAAAAAATATTTTTTTAGTTACTTTGGAAAAAAAGTTACTTTTTTAGTTACTTTGGAAAAAAAAATATTTTTTTAGTTACTTTGGAAAAAACGTTACTTTTTTAGTTACTTTGGAAAAAAAAAAAATTTTTTAGTTACTTTGGAAAAAAAAAAAATTTTTTAGTTACTTTGGAAAAAAAAATTTGTTTTAGTTACTTTGGAAAAAAAAATTTTTTTTTAGTTACTTTGGAAAAAAAGTTACTTTTTTAGTTACTTTGGAAAAAAAGTTACTTTTTTAGTTACTTTGGAAAAAAAAATATTTTTTTAGTTACTTTGGAAAAAAAAATATTTTTTTAGTTACTTTGGAAAAAAAGTTACTTTTTTAGTTACTTTGGAAAAAAAGTTACTTTTTTAGTTACTTTGGAAAAAAAAATTTTTTTTTAGTTACTTTGGAAAAAAAAATATTTTTTTAGTTACTTTGGAAAAAAAAATATTTTTTTAGTTACTTTGGAAAAAAAAATATTTTTTTACTTACTTTGGAAAAAGAAATATTTTTTTAGTTACTTTGGAAAAAAAAATATTTTTTTAGTTACTTTGGAAAAAAATATATTTTTTTAGTTACTTTGGAAAAAAATATATTTTTTTAGTTACTTTGGAAAAAAAAATATTTTTTTAGTTACTTTGGAAAAAAAAAAATTTTTTTAGTTACTTTGGAAAAAAAAATATTTTTTTAGTTACTTTGGAAAAAAAATATTTTTTGAGTTACTTTGGAAAAAAAAATATTTTTTTAGTTACTTTGGGAAAAAAAATATTTTTTTAGTTACTTTGGAAAAAATTTACTTTTTTAGTTACTTTGGAAAAAAAATATTTTTTTAGTTACTTTGGAAAAAAAGTTACTTTTTTAGTTACTTTGGAAAAAAAAATATTTTTTTAGTTACTTTGGAAAAAAAAATATTTTTTTAGTTACTTTGGAAAAAAAAATATTTTTTTAGTTACTTTGGAAAAAAAGTTACTTTTTTAGTTACTTTGGAAAAAAAAAAAATTTTTAGTTACTTTGGAAAAAAATATTTTTTTTTAGTTACTTTGGAAAAAAAAAATTTTTTTAGTTACTTTGGAAAAAAAGTTACTTTTTTAGTTACTTTGGAAAAAAAAAAATTTTTTTAGTTACTTTGGAAAAAAAAATATTTTTTTAGTTACTTTGGAAAAAAAAATATTTTTTTAGTTACTTTGGAAAAAAAAGTTACTTTTTTAGTTACTTTGGAAAAAAAGTTACTTTTTTAGTTACTTTGGAAAAAAAAATATTTTTTTAGTTACTTTGGAAAAAAAAATATTTTTTTAGTTACTTTGGAAAAAAAAATATTTTTTTACTTACTTTGGAAAAAGAAATATTTTTTTAGTTACTTTGGAAAAAAAAATATTTTTTTAGTTACTTTGGAAAAAAAAATATTTTTTTAGTTACTTTGGAAAAAAATATATTTTTTTAGTTACTTTGGAAAAAAAAATATTTTTTTAGTTACTTTGGAAAAAAAAATAATTTTTTAGTTACTTTGGAAAAAAAAATATTTTTTTAGTTACTTTGGAAAAAAAAATATTTTTTTAGTTACTTTGGAAAAAAAAATATTTTTTTAGTTACTTTGGGAAAAAAAATATTTTTTTAGTTACTTTGGAAAAAATTTACTTTTTTAGTTACTTTGGAAAAAAAATATTTTTTTAGTTACTTTGGAAAAAAAGTTACTTTTTTAGTTACTTTGGAAAAAAAAATATTTTTTTAGTTACTTTGGAAAAAAAAATATTTTTTTAGTTACTTTGGAAAAAAAAATATTTTTTTAGTTACTTTGGAAAAAAAGTTACTTTTTTAGTTACTTTGGAAAAAAAAAAATTGTTTAGTTACTTTGGAAAAAAATATTTTTTTTTAGTTACTTTGGAAAAAAAATATTTTTTTAGTTACTTTGGAAAAAAAGTTACTTTTTTAGTTACTTTGGAAAAAAAAATATTTTTTTAGTTACTTTGGAAAAAAAAAAATTTTTTTAGTTACTTTGGAAAAAAAAATATTTTTTTAGTTACTTTGGAAAAAAAAATATTTTTTTAGTTACTTTGGAAAAAAAAATATTTTTTTAGTTACTTTGGGAAAAAAAATATTTTTTTAGTTACTTTGGAAAAAATTTACTTTTTTAGTTACTTTGGAAAAAAAATATTTTTTTAGTTACTTTGGAAAAAAAGTTACTTTTTTAGTTACTTTGGAAAAAAAAATATTTTTTTAGTTACTTTGGAAAAAAAAATATTTTTTTAGTTACTTTGGAAAAAAAAATATTTTTTTAGTTACTTTGGAAAAAAAGTTACTTTTTTAGTTACTTTGGAAAAAAAAAATTGTTTAGTTACTTTGGAAAAAAATATTTTTTTTTAGTTACTTTGGAAAAAAAATATTTTTTTAGTTACTTTGGAAAAAAAGTTACTTTTTTAGTTACTTTGGAAAAAAAATAATTTTTTTAGTTACTTTGGAAAAAAAAATATTTTTTTAGTTACTTTGGAAAAAAAAATATTTTTTTAGTTACTTTGGAAAAAAAGTTACTTTTTTAGTTACTTTGGAAAAAAAGTTACTTTTTTAGTTACTTTGGAAAAAAAAATATTTTTTTAGTTACTTTGGAAAAAAAAATATTTTTTTAGTTACTTTGGAAAAAAAAATATTTTTTTAGTTACTTTGGAAAAAAAGTTACTTTTTTAGTTACTTTGGAAAAAAAGTTACTTTTTTAGTTACTTTGGAAAAAAAGTTACTTTTTTAGTTACTTTGGAAAAAAAAATATTTTTTTAGTTACTTTGGAAAAAAAAATATTTTTTTAGTTACTTTGGAAAAAAAGTTACTTTTTTAGTTACTTTGGAAAAAAAGTTACTTTTTTAGTTACTTTGGAAAAAAAGTTACTTTTTTAGTTACTTTGGAAAAAAAGTTACTTTTTTAGTTACTTTGGAAAAAAAGTTACTTTTTTAGTTACTTTGGAAAAAAAAATATTTTTTTAGTTACTTTGGAAAAAAAAATATTTTTTTAGTTACTTTGGAAAAAAAGTTACTTTTTTAGTTACTTTGGAAAAAAAAGTTACTTTTTTAGTTACTTTGGAAAAAAAGTTACTTTTTTAGTTACTTTGGAAAAAAAAATATTTTTTTAGTTACTTTGGAAAAAAAAATATTTTTTTAGTTACTTTGGAAAAAAAAATATTTTTTTAGTTACTTTGGAAAAAAAAATATTTTTTTAGTTACTTTGGAAAAAAAAATATTTTTTTAGTTACTTTGGAAAAAAAAATATTTTTTTAGTTACTTTGGGAAAAAAAAAAATTTTTTAGTTACTTTGGAAAAAAAAATATTTTTTTAGTTACTTTGGAAAAAAAAAAAATTTTTTAGTTACTTTGGAAAAAAGTTACTTTTTTAGTTACTTTGGAAAAAAAAATATTTTTTTAGTTACTTTGGAAAAAAAAATATTTTTTTAGTTACTTTGGAAAAAATTTACTTTTTTAGTTACTTTGGAAAAAAAATATTTTTTTAGTTACTTTGGAAAAAAAGTTACTTTTTTAGTTACTTTGGAAAAAAAAATATTTTTTTAGTTACTTTGGAAAAAACGTTACTTTTTTAGTTACTTTGGAAAAAAAATAATTTTTTAGTTACTTTGGAAAAAAAAAAAATTTTTTAGTTACTTTGGAAAAAAAAAATTTTTTTAGTTACTTTGGAAAAAAAAAATTTTTTTTAGTTACTTTGGAAAAAAAGTTACTTTTTTAGTTACTTTGGAAAAAAAGTTACTTTTTTAGTTACTTTGGAAAAAAAAATATTTTTTTAGTTACTTTGGAAAAAAAAATATTTTTTTAGTTACTTTGGAAAAAAAGTTACTTTTTTAGTTACTTTGGAAAAAAAGTTACTTTTTTAGTTACTTTGGAAAAAAAAAAATTTTTTTTAGTTACTTTGGAAAAAAAATATTTTTTTAGTTACTTTGGAAAAAAAAATATTTTTTTAGTTACTTTGGAAAAAAAAATATTTTTTTACTTACTTTGGAAAAAGAAATATTTTTTTAGTTACTTTGGAAAAAAAAATATTTTTTTAGTTACTTTGGAAAAAAATATATTTTTTTAGTTACTTTGGAAAAAAATATATTTTTTTAGTTACTTTGGAAAAAAAAATATTTTTTTAGTTACTTTGGAAAAAAAAATATTTTTTTAGTTACTTTGGAAAAAAATATATTTTTTTAGTTACTTTGGAAAAAAATATATTTTTTTAGTTACTTTGGAAAAAAAAATATTTTTTTAGTTACTTTGGGAAAAAAAATATTTTTTTAGTTACTTTGGAAAAAATTTACTTTTTTAGTTACTTTGGAAAAAAAATATTTTTTTAGTTACTTTGGAAAAAAAGTTACTTTTTTAGTTACTTTGGAAAAAAAAATATTTTTTTAGTTACTTTGGAAAAAAAAATATTTTTTTAGTTACTTTGGAAAAAAAAATATTTTTTTAGTTACTTTGGAAAAAAAGTTACTTTTTTAGTTACTTTGGAAAAAAAAAATTTTTTTTAGTTACTTTGGAAAAAAATATTTTTTTTTAGTTACTTTGGAAAAAAAAATTTTTTTTAGTTACTTTGGAAAAAAAGTTACTTTTTTAGTTACTTTGGAAAAAAAAAAATTTTTTTAGTTACTTTGGAAAAAAAAATATTTTTTTAGTTACTTTGGAAAAAAAAATATTTTTTTAGTTACTTTGGAAAAAAAAATATTTTTTTAGTTACTTTGGAAAAAATTTACTTTTTTAGTTACTTTGGAAAAAAAATATTTTTTTAGTTACTTTGGAAAAAAAGTTACTTTTTTAGTTACTTTGGAAAAAAAAATATTTTTTTAGTTACTTTGGAAAAAAAGTTACTTTTTTAGTTACTTTGGAAAAAATATATATTTTTTTAGTTACTTTGGAAAAAAAACAATTTTTTTAGTTACTTTGGAAAAAAATATATTTTTTTAGTTACTTTGGAAAAAAAAAATTTTTTTTAGTTACTTTGGAAAAAAAAAATATTTTTTTAGTTACTTTGGAAAAAAAAATATTTTTTTAGTTACTTTGGAAAAAAAAATATTTTTTTAGTTACTTTGGAAAAAAATATATTTTTTTAGTTACTTTGGAAAAAAAAATATTTTTTTAGTTACTTTGGAAAAAAAAAATATTTTTTTAGTTACTTTGGAAAAAAAAATATTTTTTTAGTTACTTTGGAAAAAAAAATTTTTTTTTAGTTACTTTGGAAAAAAAAATATTTTTTTAGTTACTTTGGAAAAAATTTACTTTTTTAGTTACTTTGGAAAAAAAAATATTTTTTTAGTTACTTTGGAAAAAAAGTTACTTTTTTAGTTACTTTGGAAAAAAAGTTACTTTTTTAGTTACTTTGGAAAAAAAAATATTTTTTTAGTTACTTTGGAAAAAAAAATATTTTTTTAGTTACTTTGGAAAAAAAAATATTTTTTTAGTTACTTTGGAAAAAAAAGTTACTTTTTTAGTTACTTTGGAAAAAAAGTTACTTTTTTAGTTACTTTGGAAAAAAAGTTACTTTTTTAGTTACTTTGGAAAAAAAAAAAAATTTTTAGTTACTTTGGAAAAAAAAATATTTTTTTAGTTACTTTGGAAAAAAAATATTTTTTTAGTTACTTTGGAAAAAAAGTTACTTTTTTAGTTACTTTGGAAAATTTTTTTTTTTTTAGTTACTTTGGAAAAAAAAAAATTTTTTTAGTTACTTTGGAAAAAAAAATTTTTTTTTAGTTACTTTGGAAAAAAAAATATTTTTTTAGTTACTTTGGAAAAAATTTACTTTTTTAGTTACTTTGGAAAAAAAAAAAATTTTTTAGTTACTTTGGGAAAAAAAATATTTTTTTAGTTACTTTGGAAAAAAAAATATTTTTTTAGTTACTTTGGAAAAAAAATATTTTTTTAGTTACTTTGGAAAAAAAAATATGTTTTTAGTTACTTTGGAAAAAAAATATTTTTTTAGTTACTTTGGAAAAAAAAAAAAAATTTTAGTTACTTTGGAAAAAAAAATTTTTTTTTAGTTACTTTGGAAAAAAAAATATTTTTTTAGTTACTTTGGAAAAAAAAATATTTTTTTAGTTACTTTGGAAAAAAAAATATTTTTTTAGTTACTTTGGGAAAAAAAAATATTTTTAGTTACTTTGGAAAAAAAAATATTTTTTTAGTTACTTTGGAAAAAAAAATATTTTTTTAGTTACTTTGGAAAAAAAAATATTTTTTTAGTTACTTTGGAAAAAAAATATTTTTTTAGTTACTTTGGAAAAAAAAATATTTTTTTAGTTACTTTGGAAAAAAAAATATTTTTTTAGTTACTTTGGAAAAAAAAATATTTTTTTAGTTACTTTGGAAAAAAAAAATATTTTTTTAGTTACTTTGGAAAAAAAAATATTTTTTTAGTTACTTTGGAAAAAATTTACTTTTTTAGTTACTTTGGAAAAAAAAAATATTTTTTTAGTTACTTTGGAAAAAAAGTTACTTTTTTAGTTACTTTGGAAAAAAAGTTACTTTTTTAGTTACTTTGGAAAAAAAAATATTTTTTTAGTTACTTTGGAAAAAAAAATATTTTTTTAGTTACTTTGGAAATTTTTTTAATTTTTTTAGTTACTTTGGAAAAAAAGTTACTTTTTTAGTTACTTTGGAAAAAAAGTTACTTTTTTAGTTACTTTGGAAAAAAAGTTACTTTTTTAGTTACTTTGGAAAAAAAGTTACTTTTTTAGTTACTTTGGAAAAAAAGTTACTTTTTTAGTTACTTTGGAAAAAAAAAAAATTTTTTAGTTACTTTGAAAAAAAAAAATTTTTTAGTTACTTTGGAAAAAAAGTTACTTTTTTAGTTACTTTGGAAAAAAAAAATTTTTTTAGTTACTTTGGAAAAAAAGTTACTTTTTTAGTTACTTTGGAAAAAAAAATATTTTTTCAGTTACTTTGGAAAAAAAGTTACTTTTTTAGTTACTTTGGAAAAAAAAATATTTTTTTTAGTTACTTTGGAAAAAAAAATATTTTTTTAGTTACTTTGGAAAAAAAAAATTTTTTTTAGTTACTTTGGAAAAAAAAAATGTTTTTAGTTACTTTGGAAAAAAAAAAATTTTTTTAGTTACTTTGGAAAAAAAAATATTTTTTTAGTTACTTTGGAAAAAAAAATATTTTTTTAGTTACTTTGGAAAAAAAGTTACTTTTTTAGTTACTTTGGAAAAAAAAATATTTTTTTAGTTACTTTGGAAAAAAAAATATTTTTTTAGTTACTTTGGAAAAAATTTACTTTTTTAGTTACTTTGGAAAAAAAATATTTTTTTAGTTACTTTGGAAAAAAAGTTACTTTTTTAGTTACTTTGGAAAAAAAAATATTTTTTTAGTTACTTTGGAAAAAACGTTACTTTTTTAGTTACTTTGGAAAAAAAATAATTTTTTAGTTACTTTGGAAAAAAAAAAAAATTTTTAGTTACTTTGGAAAAAAAAATTTTTTTTAGTTACTTTGGAAAAAAAAAATTTTTTTTAGTTACTTTGGAAAAAAAGTTACTTTTTTAGTTACTTTGGAAAAAAAGTTACTTTTTTAGTTACTTTGGAAAAAAAAATATTTTTTTAGTTACTTTGGAAAAAAAAATATTTTTTTAGTTACTTTGGAAAAAAAGTTACTTTTTTAGTTACTTTGGAAAAAAAGTTACTTTTTTAGTTACTTTGGAAAAAAAAAAAATTTTTTAGTTACTTTGGAAAAAAAAATATTTTTTTAGTTACTTTGGAAAAAAAAATATTTTTTTAGTTACTTTGGAAAAAAAAATATTTTTTTACTTACTTTGGAAAAAGAAATATTTTTTTAGTTACTTTGGAAAAAAAAATATTTTTTTAGTTACTTTGGAAAAAAAAATATTTTTTTAGTTACTTTGGAAAAAAAAATATTTTTTTAGTTACTTTGGAAAAAAATATATATTTTTTAGTTACTTTGGAAAAAAAAATATTTTTTTAGTTACTTTGGAAAAAAAAATATTTTTTTAGTTACTTTGGAAAAAAAAATATTTTTTTAGTTACTTTGGAAAAAAAAATATTTTTTTAGTTACTTTGGAAAAAAAAATATTTTTTTAGTTACTTTGGGAAAAAAAATATTTTTTTAGTTACTTTGGAAAAAATTTACTTTTTTAGTTACTTTGGAAAAAAAATATTTTTTTAGTTACTTTGGAAAAAAAGTTACTTTTTTAGTTACTTTGGAAAAAAAAATATTTTTTTAGTTACTTTGGAAAAAAAAATATTTTTTTAGTTACTTTGGAAAAAAAAATATTTTTTTAGTTACTTTGGAAAAAAAGTTACTTTTTTAGTTACTTTGGAAAAAAAATATTTTTTTAGTTACTTTGGAAAAAAAAATATTTTTTTAGTTACTTTGGAAAAAAAATATTTTTTTAGTTACTTTGGAAAAAAAAATATTTTTTTAGTTACTTTGGAAAAAAAAATATTTTTTTAGTTACTTTGGAAAAAAAAATATTTTTTTAGTTACTTTGGAAAAAAAAATATTTTTTTAGTTACTTTGGAAAAAATTTACTTTTTTAGTTACTTTGGAAAAAAAAAATATTTTTTTAGTTACTTTGGAAAAAAAGTTACTTTTTTAGTTACTTTGGAAAAAAAGTTACTTTTTTAGTTACTTTGGAAAAAAAAATATTTTTTTAGTTACTTTGGAAAAAAAAATATTTTTTTAGTTACTTTGGAAATTTTTTTTTTTTTTTAGTTACTTTGGAAAAAAAGTTACTTTTTTAGTTACTTTGGAAAAAAAGTTACTTTTTTAGTTACTTTGGAAAAAAAGTTACTTTTTTAGTTACTTTGGAAAAAAAGTTACTTTTTTAGTTACTTTGGAAAAAAAGTTACTTTTTTAGTTACTTTGGAAAAAAAAAAAATTTTTTAGTTACTTTGAAAAAAAAATTTTTTTTAGTTACTTTGGAAAAAAAGTTACTTTTTTAGTTACTTTGGAAAAAAAAAATTTTTTTAGTTACTTTGGAAAAAAAGTTACTTTTTTAGTTACTTTGGAAAAAAAAATATTTTTTCAGTTACTTTGGAAAAAAAGTTACTTTTTTAGTTACTTTGGAAAAAAAAATATTTTTTTTAGTTACTTTGGAAAAAAAAATATTTTTTTAGTTACTTTGGAAAAAAAAATTTTTTTTTAGTTACTTTGGAAAAAAAAAATGTTTTTAGTTACTTTGGAAAAAAAAATATTTTTTTAGTTACTTTGGAAAAAAAAATATTTTTTTAGTTACTTTGGAAAAAAAAATATTTTTTTAGTTACTTTGGAAAAAAAGTTACTTTTTTAGTTACTTTGGAAAAAAAAATATTTTTTTAGTTACTTTGGAAAAAAAAATATTTTTTTAGTTACTTTGGAAAAAATTTACTTTTTTAGTTACTTTGGAAAAAAAATATTTTTTTAGTTACTTTGGAAAAAAAGTTACTTTTTTAGTTACTTTGGAAAAAAAAATATTTTTTTAGTTACTTTGGAAAAAACGTTACTTTTTTAGTTACTTTGGAAAAAAAATAATTTTTTAGTTACTTTGGAAAAAAAAATAATTTTTTAGTTACTTTGGAAAAAAAAAATTTTTTTAGTTACTTTGGAAAAAAAAAATTTTTTTTAGTTACTTTGGAAAAAAAGTTACTTTTTTAGTTACTTTGGAAAAAAAGTTACTTTTTTAGTTACTTTGGAAAAAAAAATATTTTTTTAGTTACTTTGGAAAAAAAAATATTTTTTTAGTTACTTTGGAAAAAAAGTTACTTTTTTAGTTACTTTGGAAAAAAAGTTACTTTTTTAGTTACTTTGGAAAAAAAAAAATTTTTTTAGTTACTTTGGAAAAAAAAATATTTTTTTAGTTACTTTGGAAAAAAAAATATTTTTTTAGTTACTTTGGAAAAAAAAATATTTTTTTACTTACTTTGGAAAAAGAAATATTTTTTTAGTTACTTTGGAAAAAAAAATATTTTTTTAGTTACTTTGGAAAAAAATATATTTTTTTAGTTACTTTGGAAAAAAATATATATTTTTTAGTTACTTTGGAAAAAAAAATATTTTTTTAGTTACTTTGGAAAAAAAAATATTTTTTTAGTTACTTTGGAAAAAAAAATATTTTTTTAGTTACTTTGGAAAAAAAAATATTTTTTTAGTTACTTTGGAAAAAAAAATATTTTTTTAGTTACTTTGGGAAAAAAAATATTTTTTTAGTTACTTTGGAAAAAATTTACTTTTTTAGTTACTTTGGAAAAAAAATATTTTTTTAGTTACTTTGGAAAAAAAGTTACTTTTTTAGTTACTTTGGAAAAAAAAATATTTTTTTAGTTACTTTGGAAAAAAAAATATTTTTTTAGTTACTTTGGAAAAAAAAATATTTTTTTAGTTACTTTGGAAAAAAAGTTACTTTTTTAGTTACTTTGGAAAAAAAAAATTTTTTAGTTACTTTGGAAAAAAATATTTTTTTTTAGTTACTTTGGAAAAAAAATATTTTTTTAGTTACTTTGGAAAAAAAGTTACTTTTTTAGTTACTTTGGAAAAAAAAATATTTTTTTAGTTACTTTGGAAAAAAAAATATTTTTTTAGTTACTTTGGAAAAAAAAATATTTTTTTAGTTACTTTGGAAAAAAAAATATTTTTTTAGTTACTTTGGAAAAAATTTACTTTTTTAGTTACTTTGGAAAAAAAAATATTTTTTTAGTTACTTTGGAAAAAAAGTTACTTTTTTAGTTACTTTGGAAAAAAAATATTTTTTTAGTTACTTTGGAAAAAAAGTTACTTTTTTAGTTACTTTGGAAAAAAAATATATTTTTTTAGTTACTTTGGAAAAAAAACAATTTTTTTAGTTACTTTGGAAAAAAATATATTTTTTTAGTTACTTTGGAAAAAAAAAAATTTTTTTAGTTACTTTGGAAAAAAAAAATATTTTTTTAGTTACTTTGGAAAAAAAAATATTTTTTTAGTTACTTTGGAAAAAAAAATATTTTTTTAGTTACTTTGGAAAAAAATATATTTTTTTAGTTACTTTGGAAAAAAAAATATTTTTTTAGTTACTTTG
Source organism: Melanostigma gelatinosum (assembly GCF_949748355.1). NCBI lineage: Eukaryota > Metazoa > Chordata > Actinopteri > Perciformes > Zoarcidae > Melanostigma > Melanostigma gelatinosum. The sequence goes on along the minus strand of NW_027635107.1, from coordinate 57,422 downwards.
GAAAAAAAAAATATTTTTTTAGTTACTTTGGAAAAAAAAATATTTTTTTAGTTACTTTGGAAAAAAAAATATTTTTTTAGTTACTTTGGAAAAAAAAATATTTTTTTAGTTACTTTGGAAAAAAATTACTTTTTTAGTTACTTTGGAAAAAAAAATATTTTTTTAGTTACTTTGGAAAAAAAGTTACTTTTTTAGTTACTTTGGAAAAAAAGTTACTTTTTTAGTTACTTTGGAAAAAAAAATATTTTTTTAGTTACTTTGGAAAAAAAAATATTTTTTTAGTTACTTTGGAAAAAAAAATATTTTTTTAGTTACTTTGGAAAAAAAAGTTACTTTTTTAGTTACTTTGGAAAAAAAGTTACTTTTTTAGTTACTTTGGAAAAAAAGTTACTTTTTTAGTTACTTTGGAAAAAAAAAATTTTTTTAGTTACTTTGGAAAAAAAAATATTTTTTTAGTTACTTTGGAAAAAAAATATTTTTTTAGTTACTTTGGAAAAAAAGTTACTTTTTTAGTTACTTTGGAAATTTTTTTTTTTTTTAGTTACTTTGGAAAAAAAAATATTTTTTTAGTTACTTTGGAAAAAAAAATATTTTTTTAGTTACTTTGGAAAAAAAAATATTTTTTTAGTTACTTTGGAAAAAATTTACTTTTTTAGTTACTTTGGAAAAAAAAATTTTTTTTTAGTTACTTTGGGAAAAAAAATATTTTTTTAGTTACTTTGGAAAAAAAAATATTTTTTTAGTTACTTTGGAAAAAAAAAATTTTTTTAGTTACTTTGGAAAAAAAATATGTTTTTAGTTACTTTGGAAAAAAAAATTTTTTTTTAGTTACTTTGGAAAAAAAAAAAAAATTTTAGTTACTTTGGAAAAAAAAATTTTTTTTTAGTTACTTTGGAAAAAAAAATTTTTTTTTAGTTACTTTGGAAAAAAAAATATTTTTTTAGTTACTTTGGAAAAAAAAATATTTTTTTAGTTACTTTGGAAAAAAAAAATATTTTTAGTTACTTTGGAAAAAAAAATATTTTTTTAGTTACTTTGGAAAAAAAAATATTTTTTTAGTTACTTTGGAAAAAAAAATATTTTTTTAGTTACTTTGGAAAAAAAAATATTTTTTTAGTTACTTTGGAAAAAAAAATATTTTTTTAGTTACTTTGGAAAAAAAAATATTTTTTTAGTTACTTTGGAAAAAAAAATATTTTTTTAGTTACTTTGGAAAAAAAAAATATTTTTTTAGTTACTTTGGAAAAAAAAATATTTTTTTAGTTACTTTGGAAAAAATTTACTTTTTTAGTTACTTTGGAAAAAAAAAATATTTTTTTAGTTACTTTGGAAAAAAAGTTACTTTTTTAGTTACTTTGGAAAAAAAGTTACTTTTTTAGTTACTTTGGAAAAAAAAATATTTTTTTAGTTACTTTGGAAAAAAAAATATTTTTTTAGTTACTTTGGAATTTTTTTTTTTTTTTTAGTTACTTTGGAAAAAAAGTTACTTTTTTAGTTACTTTGGAAAAAAAGTTACTTTTTTAGTTACTTTGGAAAAAAAGTTACTTTTTTAGTTACTTTGGAAAAAAAGTTACTTTTTTAGTTACTTTGGAAAAAAAGTTACTTTTTTAGTTACTTTGGAAAAAAAAAAATTTTTTAGTTACTTTGAAAAAAAAATTTTTTTTAGTTACTTTGGAAAAAAAGTTACTTTTTTAGTTACTTTGGAAAAAAAATTTTTTTTTAGTTACTTTGGAAAAAAAGTTACTTTTTTAGTTACTTTGGAAAAAAAAATATTTTTTCAGTTACTTTGGAAAAAAAGTTACTTTTTTAGTTACTTTGGAAAAAAAAATATATTTTTTAGTTACTTTGGAAAAAAAAATATTTTTTTAGTTACTTTGGAAAAAAAAAAAATTTTTTAGTTACTTTGGAAAAAAAATGTTTTTAGTTACTTTGGAAAAAAAAAAAAATTTTTAGTTACTTTGGAAAAAAAAATATTTTTTTAGTTACTTTGGAAAAAAATATATTTTTTTAGTTACTTTGGAAAAAAATATATTTTTTTAGTTACTTTGGAAAAAAAAATATTTTTTTAGTTACTTTGGAAAAAAAAATATTTTTTTAGTTACTTTGGAAAAAAAAATATTTTTTTTAGTTACTTTGGAAAAAAAAATATTTTTTTAGTTACTTTGGAAAAAAAAATATTTTTTTAGTTACTTTGGAAAAAAAAATATTTTTTTAGTTACTTTGGAAAAAAAAATATTTTTTTAGTTACTTTGGAAAAAAAGTTACTTTTTTAGTTACTTTGGAAAAAAAGTTACTTTTTTAGTTACTTTGTAAAAAAAGTTACTTTTTTAGTTACTTTGGAAAAAAAAATATTTTTTTAGTTACTTTGGAAAAAAAGTTACTTTTTTAGTTACTTTGGAAAAAAAAATTTTTTTAGTTACTTTGGAAAAAAAAAAAAATTTTTAGTTACTTTGGAAAAAAAAATTTTTTTTAGTTACTTTGGAAAAAAAAATTTTTTTTTAGTTACTTTGGGAAAAAAAAATTTTTTTTAGTTACTTTGGAAAAAAAAAAAATTTTTAGTTACTTTGGAAAAAAAGTTACTTTTTTAGTTACTTTGGAAAAAAAAAAAATTTTTTAGTTACTTTGGAAAAAAAAAATTTTTTTTAGTTACTTTGGAAAAAAAAAAAAATTTTAGTTACTTTGGAAAAAAAAAAATTTTTTTTGTTACTCTGGGAAAAAAATATTTTTTTAGTTACTTTGGAAAAAAAATATTTTTTTAGTTACTTTGGAAAAAAAAATATTTTTTTAGTTACTTTGGAAAAAAAATATTTTTTTAGTTACTTTGGGAAAAAAAATATTTTTTTAGTTTCTTTGGAAAAAAAGTTACTTTTTTAGTTACTTTGGAAAAAAAGTTACTTTTTTAGTTACTTTGGAAAAAAAAATATTTTTTTAGTTACTTTGGAAAAAAAAATATTTTTTTAGTTACTTTGGAAAAAAAAATATTTTTTTAGTTACTTTGGAAAAAAAAATATTTTTTTAGTTACTTTGGAAAAAAAGTTACTTTTTTAGTTACTTTGGAAAAAAAAATATTTTTTTAGTTACTTTGGAAAAAAAATATTTTTTTAGTTACTTTGGAAAAAAAAAATTTTTTAGTTACTTTGGAAAAAAAAATATTTTTTTAGTTACTTTGGAAAAAAAAATATTTTTTTAGTTACTTTGGAAAAAAAAATATTTTTTTAGTTACTTTGGAAAAAAAAATATTTTTTTAGTTACTTTGGAAAAAAAAAAAATTTTTTAGTTACTTTGGAAAAAAAAATATTTTTTTAGTTACTTTGGAAAAAAAAATATTTTTTTAGTTACTTTGGAAAAAAAAATATTTTTTTAGTTACTTTGGAAAAAAATATATTTTTTTAGTTACTTTGGAAAAAAATATATTTTTTTAGTTACTTTGGAAAAAAATATATTTTTTTAGTTACTTTGGAAAAAAATATATTTTTTTAGTTACTTTGGAAAAAAAAATATTTTTTTAGTTACTTTGAAAAAAAATATTTTTTTAGTTACTTTGGAAAAAAAAAATATTTTTTTAGTTACTTTGGAAAAAAAAATATTTTTTTAGTTACTTTGGAAAAAAATATATTTTTTTAGTTACTTTGGAAAAAAAAATATTTTTTTAGTTACTTTGGAAAAAAATATATTTTTTTAGTTACTTTGGAAAAAAAAATATTTTTTTTAGTTACTTTGGAAAAAAAAATATTTTTTTAGTTACTTTGGAAAAAAAAATATTTTTTTAGTTACTTTGGAAAAAAAAATATTTTTTTAGTTACTTTGGAAAAAAAAATATTTTTTTAGTTACTTTGGAAAAAAAGTTACTTTTTTAGTTACTTTGGAAAAAAAGTTACTTTTTTAGTTACTTTGTAAAAAAAGTTACTTTTTTAGTTACTTTGGAAAAAAATATATTTTTTTAGTTACTTTGGAAAAAAAGTTACTTTTTTAGTTACTTTGGGAAAAAAAATATTTTTTTAGTTACTTTGGAAAAAAAAAAAAATTTTTAGTTACTTTGGAAAAAAAATTTTTTTTTAGTTACTTTGGAAAAAAAAATATTTTTTTAGTTACTTTGGAAAAAAAAATATTTTTTTAGTTACTTTGGAAAAAAAATATTTTTTTAGTTACTTTGGAAAAAAAAATATTTTTTTAGTTACTTTGGAAAAAAAGTTACTTTTTTAGTTACTTTGGAAAAAAAAATATTTTTTTAGTTACTTTGGAAAAAAAAATATTTTTTTAGTTACTTTGGAAAAAAAAAATTTTTTTAGTTACTTTGGAAAAAAAAATATTTTTTTAGTTACTTTGGAAAAAAAATATTGTTTTAGTTACTTTGGAAAAAAAAATATTTTTTTAGTTACTTTGGAAAAAAAATATTTTTTTAGTTACTTTGGAAAAAAAAATATTTTTTTAGTTACTTTGGAAAAAAAAATATTTTTTTAGTTACTTTGGAAAAAAAAAAAATTTTTTAGTTACTTTGGAAAAAAAAATATTTTTTTAGTTACTTTGGAAAAAAAAAAATTTTTTTAGTTACTTTGGAAAAAAAAAAATTTTTTTAGTTACTTTGGAAAAAAAATATATTTTTTTAGTTACTTTGGAAAAAGAAAATATTTTTTTAGTTACTTTGGAAAAAAAATATTTTTTTAGTTACTTTGGAAAAAAAAATATTTTTTTAGTTACTTTGGGAAAAAAAATATTTTTTTAGTTACTTTGGAAAAAAAATATTTTTTTAGTTACTTTGTAAAAAAAGTTACTTTTTTAGTTACTTTGGAAAAAAAAATATTTTTTTAGTTACTTTGGAAAAAAAGTTACTTTTTTAGTTACTTTGGAAAAAAAAATTTTTTTTAGTTACTTTGGAAAAAAAAAAAAATTTTTAGTTACTTTGGAAAAAAAAAATTTTTTTAGTTACTTTGGAAAAAAAAATTTTTTTTTAGTTACTTTGGAAAAAAAAAAATTTTTTTAGTTACTTTGGAAAAAAAAAAAAATTTTAGTTACTTTGGAAAAAAAGTTACTTTTTTAGTTACTTTGGAAAAAAAAAAATTTTTTAGTTACTTTGGAAAAAAAAAAATTTTTTAGTTACTTTGGAAAAAAAAAATTTTTTTAGTTACTTTGGAAAAAAAAATTTTTTTTTAGTTACTTTGGAAAAAAAAAAAAATTTTTAGTTACTTTGGAAAAAAAAAAAAATTTTAGTTACTTTGGAAAAAAAGTTACTTTTTTAGTTACTTTGGAAAAAAAATAATTTTTTAGTTACTTTGGAAAAAAAAAAATTTTTTTAGTTACTTTGGAAAAAAAAAAAAAAATTTTAGTTACTTTGGAAAAAAAAAATTTTTTTTTGTTACTCTGGGAAAAAAAATATTTTTTTAGTTACTTTGGAAAAAAAATATTTTTTTAGTTACTTTGGAAAAAAAAATATTTTTTTAGTTACTTTGGAAAAAAAATATTTTTTTAGTTACTTTGGGAAAAAAAATATTTTTTTAGTTTCTTTGGAAAAAAAGTTACTTTTTTAGTTACTTTGGAAAAAAAGTTACTTTTTTAGTTACTTTGGAAAGAAACATATTTTTTTAGTTACTTTGGAAAAAAAAATATTTTTTTAGTTACTTTGGAAAAAAAATATTTTTTTAGTTACTTTGGAAAAAAAAATATTTTTTTAGTTACTTTGGAAAAAAAGTTACTTTTTTAGTTACTTTGGAAAAAAAAATATTTTTTTAGTTACTTTGGAAAAAAAATATTTTTTTAGTTACTTTGGAAAAAAAAAATTTTTTAGTTACTTTGGAAAAAAAAAAAATTTTTTAGTTACTTTGGAAAAAAAAATATTTTTTTAGTTACTTTGGAAAAAAAAATATTTTTTTAGTTACTTTGGAAAAAAAAATATTTTTTTAGTTACTTTGGAAAAAAAAATATTTTTTTAGTTACTTTGGAAAAAAAAATATTTTTTTAGTTACTTTGGAAAAAAAAATATTTTTTTAGTTACTTTGGAAAAAAAAATATTTTTTTAGTTACTTTGGAAAAAAAAATATTTTTTTAGTTACTTTGGAAAAAAATATATTTTTTTAGTTACTTTGGAAAAAAATATATTTTTTTAGTTACTTTGGAAAAAAATATATTTTTTTAGTTACTTTGGAAAAAAAAATATTTTTTTAGTTACTTTGAAAAAAAATATTTTTTTAGTTACTTTGGAAAAAAAAAATATTTTTTTAGTTACTTTGGAAAAAAAAATATTTTTTTAGTTACTTTGGAAAAAAATATATTTTTTTAGTTACTTTGGAAAAAAAAATATTTTTTTAGTTACTTTGGAAAAAAAAATATTTTTTTAGTTACTTTGGAAAAAAAAATATTTTTTTTAGTTACTTTGGAAAAAAAAATATTTTTTTAGTTACTTTGGAAAAAAAAATATTTTTTTAGTTACTTTGGAAAAAAAAATATTTTTTTAGTTACTTTGGAAAAAAAAATATTTTTTTAGTTACTTTGGAAAAAAAGTTACTTTTTTAGTTACTTTGGAAAAAAAGTTACTTTTTTAGTTACTTTGTAAAAAAAGTTACTTTTTTAGTTACTTTGGAAAAAAAAATATTTTTTTAGTTACTTTGGAAAAAAAGTTACTTTTTTAGTTACTTTGGAAAAAAAAATATTTTTTTAGTTACTTTGGAAAAAAAATAATTTTTTTAGTTACTTTGGAAAAAAAAATTTGTTTTAGTTACTTTGGAAAAAAAAATATTTTTTTAGTTACTTTGGAAAAAAAAATATTTTTTTAGTTACTTTGGAAAAAAAAATATTTTTTTAGTTACTTTGGAAAAAAAAATATTTTTTTAGTTACTTTGGAAAAAAAGTTACTTTTTTAGTTACTTTGGAAAAAAAAATATTTTTTTAGTTACTTTGGAAAAAAAAATATTTTTTTAGTTACTTTGGAAAAAAAAAATTTTTTTAGTTACTTTGGAAAAAAAAATATTTTTTTAGTTACTTTGGAAAAAAAATATTTTTTTAGTTACTTTGGAAAAAAAAATATTTTTTTAGTTACTTTGGAAAAAAAATATTTTTTTAGTTACTTTGGAAAAAAAAATATTTTTTTAGTTACTTTGGAAAAAAAAATATTTTTTTAGTTACTTTGGAAAAAAAAAAAATTTTTTAGTTACTTTGGAAAAAAAAATATTTTTTTAGTTACTTTGGAAAAAAAAATATTTTTTTAGTTACTTTGGAAAAAAAAAATTTTTTTTAGTTACTTTGGAAAAAAAATATATTTTTTTAGTTACTTTGGAAAAAGAAAATATTTTTTTAGTTACTTTGGAAAAAAAATATTTTTTTAGTTACTTTGGAAAAAAAAATATTTTTTTAGTTACTTTGGGAAAAAAAATATTTTTTTAGTTACTTTGGAAAAAAAATATTTTTTTAGTTACTTTGGAAAAAAAAATATTTTTTTAGTTACTTTGGAAAAAAAAATATTTTTTTAGTTACTTTGGAAAAAAAAATATTTTTTTAGTTACTTTGGAAAAAAATATATTTTTTTAGTTACTTTGGAAAAAAAAATATTTTTTTAGTTACTTTGGAAAAAAAAAATTTTTTTTAGTTACTTTGGAAAAAAAATTTTTTTTTTTAGTTACTTTGGAAAAAAAGTTACTTTTTTAGTTACTTTGGAAAAAAAGTTACTTTTTTAGTTACTTTGGAAAAAAAGTTACTTTTTTAGTTACTTTGGAAAAAAAAATTTTTTTTTGTTACTTTGGAAAAAAAAATTTTTTTTTAGTTACTTTGGAAAAAAAAATAATTTTTTAGTTACTTTGGAAAAAAAAATTTTTTTTAGTTACTTTGGAAAAAAAGTTACTTTTTTAGTTACTTTGGAAAAAAAAATATTTTTTTAGTTACTTTGGAAAAAAAAAAATTTTTAGTTACTTTGGAAAAAAAAAAATTTTTTTAGTTACTTTGGAAAAAAAAATATTTTTTTAGTTACTTTGGAAAAAATTTACTTTTTTAGTTACTTTGGAAAAAAAAATATTTTTTTAGTTACTTTGGAAAAAAAATATTTTTTTAGTTACTTTGGAAAAAAAATATTTTTTTAGTTACTTTGGAAAAAAAAATATTTTTTTAGTTATTTTGGAAAAAAAAATATTTTTTTAGTTACTTTGGGAAAAAAAATATTTTTTTAGTTACTTTGGAAAAAAAATATTTTTTTAGTTACTTTGGAAAAGAAAATATTTTTTTAGTTACTTTGGAAAAAAAAATATTTTTTTAGTTACTTTGGAAAAAAAAATATTTTTTTAGTTACTTTGGAAAAAAAAATATTTTTTTAGTTACTTTGGAAAAAAAAATATTTTTTTAGTTACTTTGGAAAAAAAAATATTTTTTTAGTTACTTTGGAAAAAAAAATATTTTTTTAGTTACTTTGGAAAAAAAATATTTTTTTAGTTACTTTGGAAAAAAAAATATTTTTTTAGTTACTTTGGAAAAAAAAATATTTTTTTAGTTACTTTGGAAAAAAAAATATTTTTTTAGTTACTTTGGAAAAAAAAAAATTTTTTTAGTTACTTTGGAAAAAAAAAAATTTTTTTAGTTACTTTGGAAAAAAAAAAATTTTTTTAGTGACTTTGGAAAAAAAATATTTTTTTAGTTACTTTGGAAAAAAAAATATTTTTTTAGTTTCTTTGGAAAAAAAGTTACTTTTTTAGTTACTTTGGAAAAAAAGTTACTTTTTTAGTTACTTTGGAAAAAAAAAAAATTTTTTAGTTACTTTGGAAAAAAAAATATTTTTTTAGTTACTTTGGAAAAAAAAATATTTTTTTAGTTACTTTGGAAAAAAAATATTTTTTTAGTTACTTTGGAAAAAATTTACTTTTTTAGTTACTTTGGAAAAAAAAATATTTTTTTAGTTACTTTGGAAAAAAAGTTACTTTTTTAGTTACTTTGGAAAAAAAAATATTTTTTTAGTTACTTTGGAAAAAAAAATATTTTTTTAGTTACTTTGGAAAAAAAAAATTTTTTTTAGTTACTTTGGAAAAAAAAAATTTTTTTAGTTACTTTGGAAAAAAAAATATTTTTTTAGTTACTTTGGAAAAAAAAATATTTTTTTAGTTACTTTGGAAAAAAAAATATTTTTTTAGTTACTTTGGAAAAATTTTTTTTTTTTTAGTTACTTTGGAAAAAAAAATTTTTTTTTAGTTACTTTGGAAAAAAAAATATTTTTTTAGTTACTTTGGAAAAAAAAATATTTTTTTAGTTACTTTGGAAAAAAAAATATTTTTTTAGTTACTTTGGAAAAAAAAATATTTTTTTAGTTACTTTGGGGAAAAAAAATATTTTTTTAGTTACTTTGGGAAAAAAAAAATTTTTTTAGTTACTTTGGAAAAAAAAAAAAAATTTTTAGTTACTTTGGAAAAAAAAAATTGTTTTAGTTACTTTGGAAAATTTTTTTTTTTTTTAGTTACTTTGGAAAAAAAAATATTTTTTTAGTTACTTTGGAAAAAAAATATTTTTTTAGTTACTTTGGAAAAAAAAATATTTTTTTAGTTACTTTGGAAAAAAAAATATTTTTTTAGTTACTTTGGAAATTTTTTTTTTTTTTTTAGTTACTTTGTAAAAAAAGTTACTTTTTTAGTTACTTTGGAAAAAAAGTTACTTTTTTAGTTACTTTGTAAAAAAAGTTACTTTTTTAGTTACTTTGGAAAAAAAAATATTTTTTTAGTTACTTTGGAAAAAAAGTTACTTTTTTAGTTACTTTGGAAAAAAAAAATTTTTTTTAGTTACTTTGGAAAAAAAAAAAATTTTTTAGTTACTTTGGAAAAAAAAAATTTTTTTTAGTTACTTTGGAAAAAAAAAATTTTTTTTAGTTACTTTGGAAAAAAAAAAATTTTTTTAGTTACTTTGGAAAAAAAATTACTTTTTTAGTTACTTTGGAAAAAAAAAAATTTTTTTAGTTACTTTGGAAAAAAAAAAAAATTTTTAGTTACTTTGGAAAAAAAAAATTTTTTTTAGTTACTTTGGAAAAAAAAAAATTTTTTAGTTACTTTGGAAAAAAATTTTTTTTTTAGTTACTTTGGAAAAAAAAATATTTTTTTAGTTACTTTGGAAAAAAAAATATTTTTTTAGTTACTTTGGAAAAAAAAATATTTTTTTAGTTTCTTTGGAAAAAAAGTTACTTTTTTAGTTACTTTGGAAAAAAAGTTACTTTTTTAGTTACTTTGGAAAAAAAAATATTTTTTTAGTTACTTTGGAAAAAAAAATATTTTTTTAGTTACTTTGGAAAAAAATATATTTTTTTAGTTACTTTGGAAAAAAAAATATTTTTTTAGTTACTTTGGAAAAAATTTACTTTTTTAGTTACTTTGGAAAAAAAAATATTTTTTTAGTTACTTTGGAAAAAAAGTTACTTTTTTAGTTACTTTGGAAAAAAAAATATTTTTTTAGTTACTTTGGAAAAAAAAAAATTTTTTTAGTGACTTTGGAAAAAAAATATTTTTTTAGTTACTTTGGAAAAAAAAATATTTTTTTAGTTTCTTTGGAAAAAAAGTTACTTTTTTAGTTACTTTGGAAAAAAAGTTACTTTTTTAGTTACTTTGGAAAAAAAAAAATTTTTTTAGTTACTTTGGAAAAAAAAATATTTTTTTAGTTACTTTGGAAAAAAAAATATTTTTTTAGTTACTTTGGAAAAAAAAATATTTTTTTAGTTACTTTGGAAAAAATTTACTTTTTTAGTTACTTTGGAAAAAAAAATATTTTTTTAGTTACTTTGGAAAAAAAGTTACTTTTTTAGTTACTTTGGAAAAAAAAAATTTTTTTTAGTTACTTTGGAAAAAAAAATATTTTTTTAGTTACTTTGGAAAAAAAAATATTTTTTTAGTTACTTTGGAAAAAAAAATTTTTTTTAGTTACTTTGGAAAAAAAAAATTTTTTTAGTTACTTTGGAAAAAATTTACTTTTTTAGTTACTTTGGAAAAAAATATATTTTTTTAGTTACTTTGGAAAAAAAGTTACTTTTTTAGTTAATTTGGAAAAAAAAAATTTTTTTAGTTACTTTGGAAAAAAAAATATTTTTTTAGTTACTTTGGAAAAAAAAATATTTTTTTAGTTACTTTGGAAAAAAAAATTTTTTTTTAGTTACTTTGGAAAAAAAATATTTTTTTAGTTACTTTGGAAAAAAAAATATTTTTTTAGTTACTTTGGAAAAAAAAATATTTTTTTAGTTACTTTGGAAAAAAAAATATTTTTTTAGTTACTTTGGAAAAAAAAATATTTTTTTAGTTACTTTGGAAAAAAAAATATTTTTTTAGTTACTTTGGAAAAAAAAATATTTTTTTAGTTACTTTGGAAAAAAAAATATTTTTTTAGTTACTTTGGAAAAAAAAATATTTTTTTAGTTACTTTGGAAAAAAAAATATTTTTTTAGTTACTTTGGGAAAAAAAATATTTTTTTAGTTACTTTGGGAAAAAAAATATTTTTTTAGTTACTTTGGAAAAAAAAAAAATTTTTTAGTTACTTTGGAAAAAAAAAAATTTTTTTAGTTACTTTGGAAAAATTTTTTTTTTTTTAGTTACTTTGGAAAAAAAAATATTTTTTTAGTTACTTTGGAAAAAAAATTTTTTTTTAGTTACTTTGGAAAAAAAAATATTTTTTTAGTTACTTTGGAAAAAAAAATATTTTTTTAGTTACTTTGGAAAAAATTTTTTTTTTTTTAGTTACTTTGTAAAAAAAGTTACTTTTTTAGTTACTTTGGAAAAAAAGTTACTTTTTTAGTTACTTTGTAAAAAAAGTTACTTTTTTAGTTACTTTGGAAAAAAAAAATTTTTTTAGTTACTTTGGAAAAAAAGTTACTTTTTTAGTTACTTTGGAAAAAAAAAATTTTTTTTAGTTACTTTGGAAAAAAAAAATTTTTTTTAGTTACTTTGGAAAAAAAAAAATTTTTTTAGTTACTTTGGAAAAAAAAAATTTTTTTTAGTTACTTTGGAAAAAAAAAATTTTTTTTAGTTACTTTGGAAAAAAAGTTACTTTTTTAGTTACTTTGGAAAAAAAAAATTTTTTAGTTACTTTGGAAAAAAAAAAATATTTTTAGTTACTTTGGAAAAAAATTTTTTTTTTAGTTACTTTGGAAAAAAAAATTTTTTTTTAGTTACTTTGGAAAAAAAAATTTTTTTTAGTTACTTTGGAAAAAAAAATATTTTTTTAGTTTCTTTGGAAAAAAAGTTACTTTTTTAGTTACTTTGGAAAAAAAGTTACTTTTTTAGTTACTTTGGAAAAAAAAATATTTTTTTAGTTACTTTGGAAAAAAAAATATTTTTTTAGTTACTTTGGAAAAAAATATATTTTTTTAGTTACTTTGGAAAAAAAAATATTTTTTTAGTTACTTTGGAAAAAATTTACTTTTTTAGTTACTTTGGAAAAAAAAATATTTTTTTAGTTACTTTGGAAAAAAAGTTACTTTTTTAGTTACTTTGGAAAAAAAAATATTTTTTTAGTTACTTTGGAAAAAAAAATATTTTTTTAGTTACTTTGGAAAAAAAAATATTTTTTTAGTTACTTTGGAAAAAAAAATATTTTTTTAGTTACTTTGGAAAAAAAATATTTTTTTAGTTACTTTGGAAAAAAAAATTTTTTTTAGTTACTTTGGAAAAAAAAATATTTTTTTAGTTACTTTGGAAAAATTTTTTTTTTTTTTAGTTACTTTGGAAAAAAAAATATTTGTTTAGTTACTTTGGGAAAAAAAATATTTTTTTAGTTACTTTGGAAAAAAAATTATTTTTTTAGTTACTTTGGAAAAAAAAATATTTTTTTAGTTACTTTGGAAAAAAAAATATTTTTTTAGTTACTTTGGAAAAAAAAATATTTTTTTAGTTACTTTGGAAAAAAAAATATTTTTTTAGTTACTTTGGAAAAAAAATATTTTTTTAGTTACTTTGGAAAAAAAAATATTTTTTTAGTTACTTTGGAAAAAAATATATTTTTTTAGTTACTTTGGAAAAAAAAATATTTTTTTAGTTACTTTGGAAAAAATTTACTTTTTTAGTTACTTTGGAAAAAAAAATATTTTTTTAGTTACTTTGGAAAAAAAGTTACTTTTTTAGTTACTTTGGAAAAAAAAATATTTTTTTAGTTACTTTGGAAAAAAAAATATTTTTTTAGTTACTTTGGAAAAAAAAATATTTTTTTAGTTACTTTGGAAAAAAAAAATTTTTTTTAGTTACTTTGGAAAAAAAATATTTTTTTAGTTACTTTGGAAAAAAAAATATTTTTTTAGTTACTTTGGAAAAAAATATATTTTTTTAGTTACTTTGGAATTTTTTTTTTTTTTTTTAGTTACTTTGGAAAAAAAAATATTTTTTTAGTTACTTTGGAAAAAAAAATATTTTTTTATTTACTTTGGAAAAAAAAATATTTTTTTAGTTACTTTGGAAAAAAAAATATTTTTTTAGTTACTTTGGAAAAAAAATATTTTTTTAGTTACTTTGGAAAAAAAAATATTTTTTTAGTTACTTTGGAAAAAAAAATATTTTTTTAGTTACTTTGGAAAAAAAAAATTTTTTTTTAGTTACTTTGGAAAAAAAAATATTTTTTTAGTTACTTTGGAAAAAAAAATATTTTTTTAGTTACTTTGGAAAAAAAAATATTTTTTTAGTTACTTTGGAAAAAAAAATATTTTTTTAGTTACTTTGGAAAAAAAATATTTTTTTAGTTACTTTGGAAAAAAAAATATTTTTTTAGTTACTTTGGAAAAAAAATATTTTTTTAGTTACTTTGGAAAAAAAAATATTTTTTTAGTTACTTTGGAAAAAAATATATTTTTTTAGTTACTTTGGAAAAAAAAAATTTTTTTTAGTTACTTTGGAAAAAATTTACTTTTTTAGTTACTTTGGAAAAAAAAATATTTTTTTAGTTACTTTGGAAAAAAAGTTACTTTTTTAGTTACTTTGGAAAAAAAAATATTTTTTTAGTTACTTTGGAAAAAAAAAAATTTTTTTAGTTACTTTGGAAAAAAAAAAATTTTTTTAGTTACTTTGGAAAAAAAAATATTTTTTTAGTTACTTTGGAAAAAAAATATTTTTTTAGTTACTTTGGAAAAAAAGTTACTTTTTTAGTTACTTTGGAAAAAAAAATATTTTTTTAGTTACTTTGGAAAAAAAAATATTTTTTTAGTTACTTTGGAAAAAAATTTACTTTTTTAGTTACTTTGGAAAAAAAAATATTTTTTTAGTTACTTTGGAAAAAAAGTTACTTTTTTAGTTACTTTGGAAAAAAAAATATTTTTTTAGTTACTTTGGAAAAAAAAAAATTTTTTTAGTTACTTTGGAAAAAAAAAAATTTTTTTAGTTACTTTGGAAAAAAAAATATTTTTTTAGTTACTTTGGAAAAAAAATATTTTTTTAGTTACTTTGGAAAAAAAGTTACTTTTTTAGTTACTTTGGAAAAAAAAATATTTTTTTAGTTACTTTGGAAAAAAAAATATTTTTTTAGTTACTTTGGAAAAAAAAATATTTTTTTAGTTACTTTGGAAAAAAAAATATTTTTTTAGTTACTTTGGAAAAAAAATATTTTTTTAGTTACTTTGGAAAAAAAAATATTTTTTTAGTTACTTTGGAAAAAAATATATTTTTTTAGTTACTTTGGAAAAAAAAAAATTTTTTTAGTTACTTTGGAAAAAATTTACTTTTTTAGTTACTTTGGAAAAAAAAATATTTTTTTAGTTACTTTGGAAAAAAAGTTACTTTTTTAGTTACTTTGGAAAAAAAAATATTTTTTTAGTTACTTTGGAAAAAAAAAAATTTTTTTAGTTACTTTGGAAAAAAAAAAATTTTTTTAGTTACTTTGGAAAAAAAAATATTTTTTTAGTTACTTTGGAAAAAAAATATTTTTTTAGTTACTTTGGAAAAAAAGTTACTTTTTTAGTTACTTTGGAAAAAAAAATATTTTTTTAGTTACTTTGGAAAAAAAAATATTTTTTTAGTTACTTTGGAAAAAAAGTTACTTTTTTAGTTACTTTGGAAAAAAAGTTACTTTTTTAGTTACTTTGTAAAAAAAAGTTACTTTTTTAGTTACTTTGGAAAAAAAAATATTTTTTTAGTTACTTTGGAAAAAAAGTTACTTTTTTAGTTACTTTGGAAAAAAAAAATTTTTTAGTTACTTTGGAAAAAAAAAAAATTTTTTAGTTACTTTGGAAAAAAAAATTTTTTTTAGTTACTTTGGAAAAAAAAATTTTTTTTTAGTTACTTTGGAAAAAAAAAAAATTTTTTTAGTTACTTTGGAAAAAAAAAAAAAATTTAGTTACTTTGGAAAAAAAGTTACTTTTTTAGTTACTTTGGAAAAAAAATAATTTTTTAGTTACTTTGGAAAAAAAAAATTTTTTTTAGTTACTTTGGAAAAAAAAAAAAATTTTAGTTACTTTGGAAAAAAAAAAATTTTTTTAGTTACTTTGGGAAAAAAAATATTTTTTTAGTTACTTTGGAAAAAAAATATTTTTTTAGTTACTTTGGAAAAAAAAATATTTTTTTAGTTACTTTGGAAAAAAAATATTTTTTTAGTTACTTTGGGAAAAAAAATATTTTTTTAGTTTCTTTGGAAAAAAAGATACTTTTTTAGTTACTTTGGAAAAAAAGTTACTTTTTTAGTTACTTTGGAAAAAAAAATATTTTTTTAGTTACTTTGGAAAAAAAAATATTTTTTTAGTTACTTTGGAAAAAAAAATATTTTTTTAGTTACTTTGGAAAAAAAAATATTTTTTTAGTTACTTTGGAAAAAAAGTTACTTTTTTAGTTACTTTGGAAAAAAAAATATTTTTTTAGTTACTTTGGAAAAAAAAATATTTTTTTAGTTACTTTGGAAAAAAAAATTTTTTTAGTTACTTTGGAAAAAAAAAAATTTTTTTAGTTACTTTGGAAAAAAAAATATTTTTTTAGTTACTTTGGAAAAAAAAATATTTTTTTAGTTACTTTGGAAAAAATTTACTTTTTTAGTTACTTTGGAAAAAAAAATATTTTTTTAGTTACTTTGGAAAAAAAATATTTTTTTAGTTACTTTGGAAAAAAAAATATTTTTTTAGTTACTTTGGAAAAAAAAATTTTTTTTTAGTTACTTTGGAAAAAAAATATTTTTTTAGTTACTTTGGAAAAAAAAATATTTTTTTAGTTACTTTGGAAAAAAAAATATTTTTTTAGTTACTTTGGAAAAAAAAATATTTTTTTAGTTACTTTGGAAAAAAAAATATTTTTTTAGTTACTTTGGAAAAAAAAATATTTTTTTAGTTACTTTGGAAAAAAAAATATTTTTTTAGTTACTTTGGAAAAAAAAATATTTTTTTAGTTACTTTGGAAAAAAAAATATTTTTTTAGTTACTTTGGAAAAAAAAATATTTTTTTAGTTACTTTGGGAAAAAAAATATTTTTTTAGTTACTTTGGGAAAAAAAAAATTTTTTTAGTTACTTTGGAAAAAAAAAAAATTTTTTAGTTACTTTGGAAAAAAAAAAAATTTTTTAGTTACTTTGGAATTTTTTTTTTTTTTTTAGTTACTTTGGAAAAAAAAATATTTTTTTAGTTACTTTGGAAAAAAAAATATTTTTTTAGTTACTTTGGAAAAAAAAATATTTTTTTAGTTACTTTGGAAAAAAAAATATTTTTTTAGTTACTTTGGAAAATTTTTTTTTTTTTTTAGTTACTTTGTAAAAAAAGTTACTTTTTTAGTTACTTTGGAAAAAAAGTTACTTTTTTAGTTACTTTGGAAAAAAAGTTACTTTTTTAGTTACTTTGTAAAAAAAGTTACTTTTTTAGTTACTTTGGAAAAAAAAATATTTTTTTAGTTACTTTGGAAAAAAAGTTACTTTTTTAGTTACTTTGGAAAAAAAAAATTTTTTTTAGTTACTTTGGAAAAAAAAAATTTTTTTTAGTTACTTTGGAAAAAAAAAATTTTTTTTAGTTACTTTGGAAAAAAAAAATTTTTTTTAGTTACTTTGGAAAAAAAAAATTTTTTTTAGTTACTTTGGAAAAAAAGTTACTTTTTTAGTTACTTTGGAAAAAAAAAAATTTTTTTAGTTACTTTGGAAAAAAAAAAATATTTTTAGTTACTTTGGAAAAAAAATTTTTTTTAGTTACTTTGGAAAAAAAAAATTTTTTTTAGTTACTTTGGGAAAAAAAAAATTTTTTTAGTTACTTTGGAAAAAAAAAAAATTTTTTAGTTACTTTGGAAAAAAAAAAAATTTTTTAGTTACTTTGGAATTTTTTTTTTTTTTTTAGTTACTTTGGAAAAAAAAATATTTTTTTAGTTACTTTGGAAAAAAAAATATTTTTTTAGTTACTTTGGAAAAAAAAATATTTTTTTAGTTACTTTGGAAAAAAAAATATTTTTTTAGTTACTTTGGAAAATTTTTTTTTTTTTTTAGTTACTTTGTAAAAAAAGTTACTTTTTTAGTTACTTTGGAAAAAAAGTTACTTTTTTAGTTACTTTGGAAAAAAAGTTACTTTTTTAGTTACTTTGTAAAAAAAGTTACTTTTTTAGTTACTTTGGAAAAAAAAATATTTTTTTAGTTACTTTGGAAAAAATTTACTTTTTTAGTTACTTTGGAAAAAAAAATATTTTTTTAGTTACTTTGGAAAAAAAGTTACTTTTTTAGTTACTTTGGAAAAAAAAATATTTTTTTAGTTACTTTGGAAAAAAAAAAATTTTTTTAGTTACTTTGGAAAAAAAAAAATTTTTTTAGTTACTTTGGAAAAAAAAATATTTTTTTAGTTACTTTGGAAAAAAAATATTTTTTTAGTTACTTTGGAAAAAAAGTTACTTTTTTAGTTACTTTGGAAAAAAAAATATTTTTTTAGTTACTTTGGAAAAAAAAATATTTTTTTAGTTACTTTGGAAAAAAAGTTACTTTTTTAGTTACTTTGGAAAAAAAAAATTTTTTAGTTACTTTGGAAAAAAAAAAAATTTTTTAGTTACTTTGGAAAAAAAAATTTTTTTTAGTTACTTTGGAAAAAAAAATTTTTTTTTAGTTACTTTGGAAAAAAAAAAATTTTTTTAGTTACTTTGGAAAAAAAAAAAAAAATTTAGTTACTTTGGAAAAAAAGTTACTTTTTTAGTTACTTTGGAAAAAAAATAATTTTTTAGTTACTTTGGAAAAAAAAAATTTTTTTTAGTTACTTTGGAAAAAAAAAAAAAATTTTAGTTACTTTGGAAAAAAAAAAATTTTTTTAGTTACTTTGGGAAAAAAAATATTTTTTTAGTTACTTTGGAAAAAAAATATTTTTTTAGTTACTTTGGAAAAAAAAATATTTTTTTAGTTACTTTGGAAAAAAAATATTTTTTTAGTTACTTTGGGAAAAAAAATATTTTTTTAGTTTCTTTGGAAAAAAAGATACTTTTTTAGTTACTTTGGAAAAAAAGTTACTTTTTTAGTTACTTTGGAAAAAAAAATATTTTTTTAGTTACTTTGGAAAAAAAAATATTTTTTTAGTTACTTTGGAAAAAAAAATATTTTTTTAGTTACTTTGGAAAAAAAAATATTTTTTTAGTTACTTTGGAAAAAAAAAATTTTTTTTAGTTACTTTGGAAAAAAAAAATTTTTTTTAGTTACTTTGGAAAAAAAGTTACTTTTTTAGTTACTTTGGAAAAAAAAAAATTTTTTTAGTTACTTTGGAAAAAAAAAAATATTTTTAGTTACTTTGGAAAAAAAATTTTTTTTAGTTACTTTGGAAAAAAAAAATTTTTTTTAGTTACTTTGGGAAAAAAAAAATTTTTTTAGTTACTTTGGAAAAAAAAAAAATTTTTTAGTTACTTTGGAAAAAAAAAAAATTTTTTAGTTACTTTGGAATTTTTTTTTTTTTTTTAGTTACTTTGGAAAAAAAAATATTTTTTTAGTTACTTTGGAAAAAAAAATATTTTTTTAGTTACTTTGGAAAAAAAAATATTTTTTTAGTTACTTTGGAAAAAAAAATATTTTTTTAGTTACTTTGGAAAATTTTTTTTTTTTTTTAGTTACTTTGTAAAAAAAGTTACTTTTTTAGTTACTTTGGAAAAAAAGTTACTTTTTTAGTTACTTTGGAAAAAAAGTTACTTTTTTAGTTACTTTGTAAAAAAAGTTACTTTTTTAGTTACTTTGGAAAAAAAAATATTTTTTTAGTTACTTTGGAAAAAATTTACTTTTTTAGTTACTTTGGAAAAAAAAATATTTTTTTAGTTACTTTGGAAAAAAAGTTACTTTTTTAGTTACTTTGGAAAAAAAAATATTTTTTTAGTTACTTTGGAAAAAAAAAAATTTTTTTAGTTACTTTGGAAAAAAAAAAATTTTTTTAGTTACTTTGGAAAAAAAAATATTTTTTTAGTTACTTTGGAAAAAAAATATTTTTTTAGTTACTTTGGAAAAAAAGTTACTTTTTTAGTTACTTTGGAAAAAAAAATATTTTTTTAGTTACTTTGGAAAAAAAAATATTTTTTTAGTTACTTTGGAAAAAAAGTTACTTTTTTAGTTACTTTGGAAAAAAAAAATTTTTTAGTTACTTTGGAAAAAAAAAAATTTTTTAGTTACTTTGGAAAAAAAAATTTTTTTTAGTTACTTTGGAAAAAAAAATTTTTTTTTAGTTACTTTGGAAAAAAAAAAAATTTTTTTAGTTACTTTGGAAAAAAAAAAAAAAATTTAGTTACTTTGGAAAAAAAGTTACTTTTTTAGTTACTTTGGAAAAAAAATAATTTTTTAGTTACTTTGGAAAAAAAAAATTTTTTTTAGTTACTTTGGAAAAAAAAAAAAAATTTTAGTTACTTTGGAAAAAAAAAAATTTTTTTAGTTACTTTGGGAAAAAAAATATTTTTTTAGTTACTTTGGAAAAAAAATATTTTTTTAGTTACTTTGGAAAAAAAAATATTTTTTTAGTTACTTTGGAAAAAAAATATTTTTTTAGTTACTTTGGGAAAAAAAATATTTTTTTAGTTTCTTTGGAAAAAAAGATACTTTTTTAGTTACTTTGGAAAAAAAGTTACTTTTTTAGTTACTTTGGAAAAAAAAATATTTTTTTAGTTACTTTGGAAAAAAAAATATTTTTTTAGTTACTTTGGAAAAAAAAATATTTTTTTAGTTACTTTGGAAAAAAAAATATTTTTTTAGTTACTTTGGAAAAAAAGTTACTTTTTTAGTTACTTTGGAAAAAAAAATATTTTTTTAGTTACTTTGGAAAAAAAAATATTTTTTTAGTTACTTTGGAAAAAAAAATTTTTTTAGTTACTTTGGAAAAAAAAAAATTTTTTTAGTTACTTTGGAAAAAAAAATATTTTTTTAGTTACTTTGGAAAAAAAAATATTTTTTTAGTTACTTTGGAAAAAATTTACTTTTTTAGTTACTTTGGAAAAAAAAATATTTTTTTAGTTACTTTGGAAAAAAAATATTTTTTTAGTTACTTTGGAAAAAAAAATATTTTTTTAGTTACTTTGGAAAAAAAAATTTTTTTTTAGTTACTTTGGAAAAAAAATATTTTTTTAGTTACTTTGGAAAAAAAAATATTTTTTTAGTTACTTTGGAAAAAAAAATATTTTTTTAGTTACTTTGGAAAAAAAAATATTTTTTTAGTTACTTTGGAAAAAAAAATATTTTTTTAGTTACTTTGGAAAAAAAAATATTTTTTTAGTTACTTTGGAAAAAAAAATATTTTTTTAGTTACTTTGGAAAAAAAAATATTTTTTTAGTTACTTTGGAAAAAAAAATATTTTTTTAGTTACTTTGGAAAAAAAAATATTTTTTTAGTTACTTTGGGAAAAAAAATATTTTTTTAGTTACTTTGGGAAAAAAAAAATTTTTTTAGTTACTTTGGAAAAAAAAAAAATTTTTTAGTTACTTTGGAAAAAAAAAAAATTTTTTAGTTACTTTGGAATTTTTTTTTTTTTTTTAGTTACTTTGGAAAAAAAAATATTTTTTTAGTTACTTTGGAAAAAAAAATATTTTTTTAGTTACTTTGGAAAAAAAAATATTTTTTTAGTTACTTTGGAAAAAAAAATATTTTTTTAGTTACTTTGGAAAATTTTTTTTTTTTTTTAGTTACTTTGTAAAAAAAGTTACTTTTTTAGTTACTTTGGAAAAAAAGTTACTTTTTTAGTTACTTTGGAAAAAAAGTTACTTTTTTAGTTACTTTGTAAAAAAAGTTACTTTTTTAGTTACTTTGGAAAAAAAAATATTTTTTTAGTTACTTTGGAAAAAAAGTTACTTTTTTAGTTACTTTGGAAAAAAAAAATTTTTTTTAGTTACTTTGGAAAAAAAAAATTTTTTTTAGTTACTTTGGAAAAAAAAAAATTTTTTTAGTTACTTTGGAAAAAAAAAATTTTTTTTAGTTACTTTGGAAAAAAAAAATTTTTTTTAGTTACTTTGGAAAAAAAGTTACTTTTTTAGTTACTTTGGAAAAAAAAAAATTTTTTTAGTTACTTTGGAAAAAAAAAAATATTTTTAGTTACTTTGGAAAAAAAATTTTTTTTAGTTACTTTGGAAAAAAAAATTTTTTTTTAGTTACTTTGGGAAAAAAAAAAATTTTTTAGTTACTTTGGAAAAAAAAAAAATTTTTTAGTTACTTTGGAAAAAAAAAAAATTTTTTAGTTACTTTGGAATTTTTTTTTTTTTTTTAGTTACTTTGGAAAAAAAAATATTTTTTTAGTTACTTTGGAAAAAAAAATATTTTTTTAGTTACTTTGGAAAAAAAAATATTTTTTTAGTTACTTTGGAAAAAAAAATATTTTTTTAGTTACTTTGGAAAATTTTTTTTTTTTTTTAGTTACTTTGTAAAAAAAGTTACTTTTTTAGTTACTTTGGAAAAAAAGTTACTTTTTTAGTTACTTTGGAAAAAAAGTTACTTTTTTAGTTACTTTGTAAAAAAAGTTACTTTTTTAGTTACTTTGGAAAAAAAAATATTTTTTTAGTTACTTTGGAAAAAAAGTTACTTTTTTAGTTACTTTGGAAAAAAAAAATTTTTTTTAGTTACTTTGGAAAAAAAAAAATTTTTTTAGTTACTTTGGAAAAAAAAAAATTTTTTTAGTTACTTTGGAAAAAAAAAATTTTTTTTAGTTACTTTGGAAAAAAAAAATTTTTTTTAGTTACTTTGGAAAAAAAGTTACTTTTTTAGTTACTTTGGAAAAAAAAAAATTTTTTTAGTTACTTTGGAAAAAAAAAAATATTTTTAGTTACTTTGGAAAAAAAAATTTTTTTTAGTTACTTTGGAAAAAAAAAATTTTTTTTAGTTACTTTGGAAAAAAAAATTTTTTTTAGTTACTTTGGAAAAAAAAATATTTTTTTAGTTTCTTTGGAAAAAAAGTTACTTTTTTAGTTACTTTGGAAAAAAAGTTACTTTTTTAGTTACTTTGGAAAAAAAAATATTTTTTTAGTTACTTTGGAAAAAAAAATATTTTTTTAGTTACTTTGGAAAAAAAAATATTTTTTTAGTTACTTTGGAAAAAAAAATATTTTTTTAGTTACTTTGGAAAAAAAGTTACTTTTTTAGTTACTTTGGAAAAAAAAAAATTTTTTTAGTTACTTTGGAAAAAAAAATATTTTTTTAGTTACTTTGGAAAAAAAATTTTTTCTTTTAGTTACTTTGGAAAAAAAAATATTTGTTTAGTTACTTTGGGAAAAAAAATATTTTTTTAGTTACTTTGGAAAAAAAAATATTTTTTTAGTTACTTTGGAAAAAAAAATATTTTTTTAGTTACTTTGGAAAAAAAAATATTTTTTTAGTTACTTTGGAAAAAAAAATATTTTTTTAGTTACTTTGGAAAAAAAATATTTTTTTAGTTACTTTGGAAAAAAAAATATTTTTTTAGTTACTTTGGAAAAAAATATATTTTTTTAGTTACTTTGGAAAAAAAAATATTTTTTTAGTTACTTTGGAAAAAATTTACTTTTTTAGTTACTTTGGAAAAAAAAATATTTTTTTAGTTACTTTGGAAAAAAAGTTACTTTTTTAGTTACTTTGGAAAAAAAAATATTTTTTTAGTTACTTTGGAAAAAAAAATATTTTTTTAGTTACTTTGGAAAAAAAAATATTTTTTTAGTTACTTTGGAAAAAAAAAAAATTGTTTTAGTTACTTTGGAAAAAAAATATTTTTTTAGTTACTTTGGAAAAAAAAATATTTTTTTAGTTACTTTGGAAAAAAATATATTTTTTTAGTTACTTTGGAATTTTTTTTTTTTTTTTTAGTTACTTTGGAAAAAAAAATATTTTTTTAGTTACTTTGGAAAAAAAAATATATTTTTATTTACTTTGGAAAAAAAAATATTTTTTTAGTTACTTTGGAAAAAAAAATATTTTTTTAGTTACTTTGGAAAAAAAATATTTTTTTAGTTACTTTGGAAAAAAAAATATTTTTTT
Source organism: Melanostigma gelatinosum (assembly GCF_949748355.1). Classification (NCBI taxonomy): domain Eukaryota; kingdom Metazoa; phylum Chordata; class Actinopteri; order Perciformes; family Zoarcidae; genus Melanostigma; species Melanostigma gelatinosum. The sequence goes on along the minus strand of NW_027635107.1, from coordinate 34,117 downwards.
AGTTACTTTGGAAAAAAAAATATTTTTTTAGTTACTTTGGAAAAAAAAATTTTTTTTTTAGTTACTTTGGAAAAAAAAATATTTTTTTAGTTACTTTGGAAAAAAAAATATTTTTTTAGTTACTTTGGAAAAAAAAATATTTTTTTAGTTACTTTGGAAAAAAAAATATTTTTTTAGTTACTTTGGAAAAAAAATATTTTTTTAGTTACTTTGGAAAAAAAAATATTTTTTTAGTTACTTTGGAAAAAAAAATATTTTTTTAGTTACTTTGGAAAAAAAAATATTTTTTTAGTTACTTTGGAAAAAAATATATTTTTTTAGTTACTTTGGAAAAAAAAATATTTTTTTAGTTACTTTGGAAAAAATTTACTTTTTTAGTTACTTTGGAAAAAAAAATATTTTTTTAGTTACTTTGGAAAAAAAGTTACTTTTTTAGTTACTTTGGAAAAAAAAATATTTTTTTAGTTACTTTGGAAAAAAAAATATTTTTTTAGTTACTTTGGAAAAAAAAATATTTTTTTAGTTACTTTGGAAAAAAAAATATTTTTTTAGTTACTTTGGAAAAAAAATATTTTTTTAGTTACTTTGGAAAAAAAGTTACTTTTTTAGTTACTTTGGAAAAAAAAATATTTTTTTAGTTACTTTGGAAAAAAATATATTTTTTTAGTTACTTTGGAAAAAAAGTTACTTTTTTAGTTACTTTGGAAAAAAAGTTACTTTTTTAGTTACTTTGTAAAAAAAGTTACTTTTTTAGTTACTTTGGAAAAAAAAATATTTTTTTAGTTACTTTGGAAAAAAAGTTACTTTTTTAGTTACTTTGGAAAAAAAAAATTTTTTTAGTTACTTTGGAAAAAAAAAAAAATTTTTAGTTACTTTGGAAAAAAAAAATTTTTTTAGTTACTTTGGAAAAAAAATTTTTTTTTTTAGTTACTTTGGAAAAAAAAAAATTTTTTTAGTTACTTTGGAAAAAAAAAAAAAATTTTAGTTACTTTGGAAAAAAAGTTACTTTTTTAGTTACTTTGGAAAAAAAAAAAATTTTTTAGTTACTTTGGAAAAAAAAAAAAATTTTTAGTTACTTTGGAAAAAAAAAAAAATTTTAGTTACTTTGGAAAAAAAAAATTTTTTTTAGTTACTTTGGGAAAAAAAATATTTTTTTAGTTACTTTGGAAAAAAAATATTTTTTTAGTTACTTTGGAAAAAAAAATATTTTTTTAGTTACTTTGGAAAAAAAATATTTTTTTAGTTACTTTGGGAAAAAAAATATTTTTTTAGTTTCTTTGGAAAAAAAGTTACTTTTTTAGTTACTTTGGAAAAAAAGTTACTTTTTTAGTTACTTTGGAAAAAAAAATATTTTTTTAGTTACTTTGGAAAAAAAAATATTTTTTTAGTTACTTTGGAAAAAAAAATATTTTTTTAGTTACTTTGGAAAAAAAAATATTTTTTTAGTTACTTTGGAAAAAAAGTTACTTTTTTAGTTACTTTGGAAAAAAAAAAATTTTTTTAGTTACTTTGGAAAAAAAAAAATTTTTTTAGTTACTTTGGAAAAAAAAATTTTTTTAGTTACTTTGGAAAAAAAAAAAATTTTTTAGTTACTTTGGAAAAAAAAATATTTTTTTAGTTACTTTGGAAAAAAAAAAAATTTTTTAGTTACTTTGGAAAAAAAAAATTTTTTTTAGTTACTTTGGAAAAAAAAATTTTTTTTTAGTTACTTTGGAAAAAAAAATATTTTTTTAGTTACTTTGGAAAAAAATATATTTTTTTAGTTACTTTGGAAAAAAATATATTTTTTTAGTTACTTTGGAAAAAAAAATATTTTTTTAGTTACTTTGAAAAAAAATATTTTTTTAGTTACTTTGGAAAAAAAAAATATTTTTTTAGTTACTTTGGAAAAAAAAATATTTTTTTAGTTACTTTGGAAAAAAATATATTTTTTTAGTTACTTTGGAAAAAAAAATATTTTTTTAGTTACTTTGGAAAAAAAAATATTTTTTTAGTTACTTTGGAAAAAAAAATATTTTTTTTAGTTACTTTGGAAAAAAAAATATTTTTTTAGTTACTTTGGAAAAAAAAATATTTTTTTAGTTACTTTGGAAAAAAAAATATTTTTTTAGTTACTTTGGAAAAAAAAATATTTTTTTAGTTACTTTGGAAAAAAAGTTACTTTTTTAGTTACTTTGGAAAAAAAGTTACTTTTTTAGTTACTTTGTAAAAAAAAGTTACTTTTTTAGTTACTTTGGAAAAAAAAATATTTTTTTAGTTACTTTGGAAAAAAAGTTACTTTTTTAGTTACTTTGGAAAAAAAAATATTTTTTTAGTTACTTTGGAAAAAAAAAAAAATTTTTAGTTACTTTGGAAAAAAAAATTTTTTTAGTTACTTTGGAAAAAAAAATATTTTTTTAGTTACTTTGGAAAAAAAAATATTTTTTTAGTTACTTTGGAAAAAAAATATTTTTTTAGTTACTTTGGAAAAAAAAATATTTTTTTAGTTACTTTGGAAAAAAAGTTACTTTTTTAGTTACTTTGGAAAAAAAAATATTTTTTTAGTTACTTTGGAAAAAAAAATATTTTTTTAGTTACTTTGGAAAAAAATATATTTTTTAGTTACTTTGGAAAAAAAAATATTTTTTTAGTTACTTTGGAAAAAAAATATTTTTTTAGTTACTTTGGAAAAAAAAATATTTTTTTAGTTACTTTGGAAAAAAAATATTTTTTTAGTTACTTTGGAAAAAAAAATATTTTTTTAGTTACTTTGGAAAAAAAAATATTTTTTTAGTTACTTTGGAAAAAAAAAAAAATTTTTAGTTACTTTGGAAAAAAAAATATTTTTTTAGTTACTTTGGAAAAAAAAAAAAATTTTTAGTTACTTTGGAAAAAAAAAATTTTTTTTAGTTACTTTGGAAAAAAAATATATTTTTTTAGTTACTTTGGAAAAAGAAAATATTTTTTTAGTTACTTTGGAAAAAAAATATTTTTTTAGTTACTTTGGAAAAAAAAATATTTTTTTAGTTACTTTGGGAAAAAAAATATTTTTTTAGTTACTTTGGAAAAAAAATATTTTTTTAGTTACTTTGGAAAAAAAAATATTTTTTTAGTTACTTTGGAAAAAAAAATATTTTTTTAGTTACTTTGGAAAAAAAAATATTTTTTTAGTTACTTTGGAAAAAAAAATATTTTTTTAGTTACTTTGGAAAAAAAATTTTTTTTTTAGTTACTTTGGAAAATTGTTTTTTTTTTTAGTTACTTTGGAAAAAAAAATATTTTTTTAGTTACTTTGGAAAAAAAAAAATTTTTTTAGTTACTTTGGAAAAAAAATTTTTTTTTTTAGTTACTTTGGAAAAAAAGTTACTTTTTTAGTTACTTTGGAAAAAAAGTTACTTTTTTAGTTACTTTGTAAAAAAAAAGTTACTTTTTTAGTTACTTTGGAAAAAAAAAATTTTTTTTGTTACTTTGGAAAAAAAAATTTTTTTTTAGTTACTTTGGAAAAAAAAATAATTTTTTAGTTACTTTGGAAAAAAAAATTTTTTTTAGTTACTTTGGAAAAAAAGTTACTTTTTTAGTTACTTTGGAAAAAAAATATTTTTTTAGTTACTTTGGAAAAAAAAAAAAATTTTTAGTTACTTTGGAAAAAAAAAATTTTTTTTAGTTACTTTGGAAAAAAAAATATTTTTTTAGTTACTTTGGAAAAAATTTACTTTTTTAGTTACTTTGGAAAAAAAAATATTTTTTTAGTTACTTTGGAAAAAAAATATTTTTTTAGTTACTTTGGAAAAAAAAATATTTTTTTAGTTACTTTGGAAAAAAAAATATTTTTTTAGTTATTTTGGAAAAAAAAATATTTTTTTAGTTACTTTGGAAAAAAAAATATTTTTTTAGTTACTTTGGAAAAAAAATATTTTTTTAGTTACTTTGGAAAAGAAAATATTTTTTTAGTTACTTTGGAAAAAAAAATATTTTTTTAGTTACTTTGGAAAAAAAAATATTTTTTTAGTTACTTTGGAAAAAAAAATATTTTTTTAGTTACTTTGGAAAAAAAAATATTTTTTTAGTTACTTTGGAAAAAAAAATATTTTTTTAGTTACTTTGGAAAAAAAAATATTTTTTTAGTTACTTTGGAAAAAAAAATATTTTTTTAGTTACTTTGGAAAAAAAAATATTTTTTTAGTTACTTTGGAAAAAAAAAAAATTTTTTAGTTACTTTGGAAAAAAAAAAATTTTTTTAGTGACTTTGGAAAAAAAATATTTTTTTAGTTACTTTGGAAAAAAAAATATTTTTTTAGTTTCTTTGGAAAAAAAGTTACTTTTTTAGTTACTTTGGAAAAAAAGTTACTTTTTTAGTTACTTTGGAAAAAAAAAAAATTTTTTAGTTACTTTGGAAAAAAAAATATTTTTTTAGTTACTTTGGAAAAAAAAATATTTTTTTAGTTACTTTGGAAAAAAAAATATTTTTTTAGTTACTTTGGAAAAAATTTACTTTTTTAGTTACTTTGGAAAAAAAAATATTTTTTTAGTTACTTTGGAAAAAAAGTTACTTTTTTAGTTACTTTGGAAAAAAAAAAAATTTTTTAGTTACTTTGGAAAAAAAAATATTTTTTTAGTTACTTTGGAAAAAAAAATATTTTTTTAGTTACTTTGGAAAAAAAAAATTTTTTTTAGTTACTTTGGAAAAAAAAATGTTTTTAGTTACTTTGGAAAAAAAAATATTTTTTTAGTTACTTTGGAAAAAAAAATATTTTTTTAGTTACTTTGGAAAAAAAAATATTTTTTTAGTTACTTTGGAAAAAAAAATATTTTTTTAGTTACTTTGGAAAAAAAAATTTTTTTTTAGTTACTTTGGAAAAAAAAATATTTTTTTAGTTACTTTGGAAAAAAAAATATTTTTTTAGTTACTTTGGAAAAAAAAATATTTTTTTAGTTACTTTGGAAAAAAAAATATTTTTTTAGTTACTTTGGGAAAAAAAATATTTTTTTAATTACTTTGGGAAAAAAAATATTTTTTTAGTTACTTTGGAAAAAAAAAAAAAATTTTTAGTTACTTTGGAAAAAAAAATTTTTTTTAGTTACTTTGGAAATTTTTTTTTTTTTTTAGTTACTTTGGAAAAAAAAATATTTTTTTAGTTACTTTGGAAAAAAAATATTTTTTTAGTTACTTTGGAAAAAAAAATATTTTTTTAGTTACTTTGGAAAAAAAAATATTTTTTTAGTTACTTTGGAAATTTTTTTTTTTTTTTTAGTTACTTTGTAAAAAAAGTTACTTTTTTAGTTACTTTGGAAAAAAAGTTACTTTTTTAGTTACTTTGTAAAAAAAGTTACTTTTTTAGTTACTTTGGAAAAAAAAATATTTTTTTAGTTACTTTGGAAAAAAAGTTACTTTTTTAGTTACTTTGGAAAAAAAAAAATTTTTTTAGTTACTTTGGAAAAAAAAAATTTTTTTTAGTTACTTTGGAAAAAAAAAAATTTTTTTAGTTACTTTGGAAAAAAAAAATTTTTTTTAGTTACTTTGGAAAAAAAAAATTTTTTTTAGTTACTTTGGAAAAAAAGTTACTTTTTTAGTTACTTTGGAAAAAAAAAAATTTTTTTAGTTACTTTGGAAAAAAAAAAAAATTTTTAGTTACTTTGGAAAAAAAAAATTTTTTTTAGTTACTTTGGAAAAAAAAATTTTTTTTTAGTTACTTTGGAAAAAAAAATTTTTTTTAGTTACTTTGGAAAAAAAAATATTTTTTTAGTTACTTTGGAAAAAAAAATATTTTTTTAGTTACTTTGGAAAAAAAAATATTTTTTTAGTTTCTTTGGAAAAAAAGTTACTTTTTTAGTTACTTTGGAAAAAAAGTTACTTTTTTAGTTACTTTGGAAAAAAAAATATTTTTTTAGTTACTTTGGAAAAAAAAATATTTTTTTAGTTACTTTGGAAAAAAATATATTTTTTTAGTTACTTTGGAAAAAAATATATTTTTTTAGTTACTTTGGAAAAAATTTACTTTTTTAGTTACTTTGGAAAAAAAAATATTTTTTTAGTTACTTTGGAAAAAAAGTTACTTTTTTAGTTACTTTGGAAAAAAAAATATTTTTTTAGTTACTTTGGAAAAAAAAATTTTTTTAGTGACTTTGGAAAAAAAATATTTTTTTAGTTACTTTGGAAAAAAAAATATTTTTTTAGTTTCTTTGGAAAAAAAGTTACTTTTTTAGTTACTTTGGAAAAAAAGTTACTTTTTTAGTTACTTTGGAAAAAAAAAAAATTTTTTAGTTACTTTGGAAAAAAAAATATTTTTTTAGTTACTTTGGAAAAAAAAATATATTTTTAGTTACTTTGGAAAAAAAAATATTTTTTTAGTTACTTTGGAAAAAATTTACTTTTTTAGTTACTTTGGAAAAAAAAAAAAAAAATTTAGTTACTTTGGAAAAAAAGTTACTTTTTTAGTTACTTTGGAAAAAAAATAATTTTTTAGTTACTTTGGAAAAAAAAAAATTTTTTTAGTTACTTTGGAAAAAAAAAAATTTTTTTAGTTACTTTGGAAAAAAAAAAAAAATTTTAGTTACTTTGGAAAAAAAAAAATTTTTTTAGTTACTTTGGGAAAAAAAATATTTTTTTAGTTACTTTGGAAAAAAAATATTTTTTTAGTTACTTTGGAAAAAAAATTTTTTTTTTTAGTTACTTTGGAAAAAAAAATATTTGTTTAGTTACTTTGGGAAAAAAAAAATTTTTTTAGTTACTTTGGAAAAAAAAATATTTTTTTAGTTACTTTGGAAAAAAAAATATTTTTTTAGTTACTTTGGAAAAAAAAATATTTTTTTAGTTACTTTGGAAAAAAAAATATTTTTTTAGTTACTTTGGAAAAAAAATATTTTTTTAGTTACTTTGGAAAAAAAAATATTTTTTTAGTTACTTTGGAAAAAAATATATTTTTTTAGTTACTTTGGAAAAAAAAATATTTTTTTAGTTACTTTGGAAAAAATTTACTTTTTTAGTTACTTTGGAAAAAAAAATATTTTTTTAGTTACTTTGGAAAAAAAGTTACTTTTTTAGTTACTTTGGAAAAAAAAATATTTTTTTAGTTACTTTGGAAAAAAAAATATTTTTTTAGTTACTTTGGAAAAAAAAATATTTTTTTAGTTACTTTGGAAAAAAAAAATTTTTTTTTAGTTACTTTGGAAAAAAAATATTTTTTTAGTTACTTTGGAAAAAAAAATATTTTTTTAGTTACTTTGGAAAAAAATATATTTTTTTAGTTACTTTGGAAATTTTTTTTTTTTTTTAGTTACTTTGGAAAAAAAAATATTTTTTTAGTTACTTTGGAAAAAAAAATATATTTTTATTTACTTTGGAAAAAAAAATATTTTTTTAGTTACTTTGGAAAAAAAAATATTTTTTTAGTTACTTTGGAAAAAAAATATTTTTTTAGTTACTTTGGAAAAAAAAATATTTTTTTAGTTACTTTGGAAAAAAAAATATTTTTTTAGTTACTTTGGAAAAAAAAAATTTTTTTTTAGTTACTTTGGAAAAAAAAATATTTTTTTAGTTACTTTGGAAAAAAAAATATTTTTTTAGTTACTTTGGAAAAAAAAATATTTTTTTAGTTACTTTGGAAAAAAAAATATTTTTTTAGTTACTTTGGAAAAAAAATATTTTTTTAGTTACTTTGGAAAAAAAAATATTTTTTTAGTTACTTTGGAAAAAAAAATATTTTTTTAGTTACTTTGGAAAAAAAAATATTTTTTTAGTTACTTTGGAAAAAAATATATTTTTTTAGTTACTTTGGAAAAAAAAATATTTTTTTAGTTACTTTGGAAAAAATTTACTTTTTTAGTTACTTTGGAAAAAAAAATATTTTTTTAGTTACTTTGGAAAAAAAGTTACTTTTTTAGTTACTTTGGAAAAAAAATATTTTTTTAGTTACTTTGGAAAAAAAAATATTTTTTTAGTTACTTTGGAAAAAAAGTTACTTTTTTAGTTACTTTGGAAAAAAAAATATTTTTTTAGTTACTTTGGAAAAAAAAATATTTTTTTAGTTACTTTGGAAAAAAAAATATTTTTTTAGTTACTTTGGAAAAAAAAATATTTTTTTAGTTACTTTGGAAAAAAAATATTTTTTTAGTTACTTTGGAAAAAAAAAAATTTTTTTAGTTACTTTGGAAAAAAAAATATTTTTTTAGTTACTTTGGAAAAAAAAATTTTTTTTTTAGTTACTTTGGAAAAAAAAATATTTGTTTAGTTACTTTGGGAAAAAAAATATTTTTTTAGTTACTTTGGAAAAAAAAATATTTTTTTAGTTACTTTGGAAAAAAAAATATTTTTTTAGTTACTTTGGAAAAAAAAATATTTTTTTAGTTACTTTGGAAAAAAAAATATTTTTTTAGTTACTTTGGAAAAAAAATATTTTTTTAGTTACTTTGGAAAAAAAAATATTTTTTTAGTTACTTTGGAAAAAAATATATTTTTTTAGTTACTTTGGAAAAAAAAATATTTTTTTAGTTACTTTGGAAAAAATTTACTTTTTTAGTTACTTTGGAAAAAAAAATATTTTTTTAGTTACTTTGGAAAAAAAGTTACTTTTTTAGTTACTTTGGAAAAAAAAATATTTTTTTAGTTACTTTGGAAAAAAAAATATTTTTTTAGTTACTTTGGAAAAAAAAATATTTTTTTAGTTACTTTGGAAAAAAAAAAATTTTTTTTAGTTACTTTGGAAAAAAAATATTTTTTTAGTTACTTTGGAAAAAAAAATATTTTTTTAGTTACTTTGGAAAAAAATATATTTTTTTAGTTACTTTGGAAATTTTTTTTTTTTTTTTAGTTACTTTGGAAAAAAAAATATTTTTTTAGTTACTTTGGAAAAAAAAATATATTTTTATTTACTTTGGAAAAAAAAATATTTTTTTAGTTACTTTGGAAAAAAAAATATTTTTTTAGTTACTTTGGAAAAAAAATATTTTTTTAGTTACTTTGGAAAAAAAAATATTTTTTTAGTTACTTTGGAAAAAAAAAATTTTTTTTTAGTTACTTTGGAAAAAAAAAAATTTTTTTAGTTACTTTGGAAAAAAAAATATTTTTTTAGTTACTTTGGAAAAAAAAATATTTTTTTAGTTACTTTGGAAAAAAAAATATTTTTTTAGTTACTTTGGAAAAAAAATATTTTTTTAGTTACTTTGGAAAAAAAAATATTTTTTTAGTTACTTTGGAAAAAAAAATATTTTTTTAGTTACTTTGGAAAAAAAAATATTTTTTTAGTTACTTTGGAAAAAAATATATTTTTTTAGTTACTTTGGAAAAAAAAATATTTTTTTAGTTACTTTGGAAAAAATTTACTTTTTTAGTTACTTTGGAAAAAAAAATATTTTTTTAGTTACTTTGGAAAAAAAGTTACTTTTTTAGTTACTTTGGAAAAAAAAATATTTTTTTAGTTACTTTGGAAAAAAAAATATTTTTTTAGTTACTTTGGAAAAAAAAATATTTTTTTAGTTACTTTGGAAAAAAAAATATTTTTTTAGTTACTTTGGAAAAAAAATATTTTTTTAGTTACTTTGGAAAAAAAGTTACTTTTTTAGTTACTTTGGAAAAAAAAATATTTTTTTAGTTACTTTGGAAAAAAAAATATTTTTTTAGTTACTTTGGAAAAAAAGTTACTTTTTTAGTTACTTTGGAAAAAAAGTTACTTTTTTAGTTACTTTGTAAAAAAAGTTACTTTTTTAGTTACTTTGGAAAAAAAAATATTTTTTTAGTTACTTTGGAAAAAAAGTTACTTTTTTAGTTACTTTGGAAAAAAAAAATTTTTTTAGTTACTTTGGAAAAAAAAAAATTTTTTAGTTACTTTGGAAAAAAAAATTTTTTTTAGTTACTTTGGAAAAAAAAATTTTTTTTTTAGTTACTTTGGAAAAAAAAAAAATTTTTTAGTTACTTTGGAAAAAAAAAAAAAATTTTAGTTACTTTGGAAAAAAAGTTACTTTTTTAGTTACTTTGGAAAAAAAAATAATTTTTTAGTTACTTTGGAAAAAAAAAAATTTTTTTAGTTACTTTGGAAAAAAAAAAAAATTTTAGTTACTTTGGAAAAAAAAAATTTTTTTTAGTTACTTTGGGAAAAAAAATATTTTTTTAGTTACTTTGGAAAAAAAATATTTTTTTAGTTACTTTGGAAAAAAAAATATTTTTTTAGTTACTTTGGAAAAAAAATATTTTTTTAGTTACTTTGGGAAAAAAAATATTTTTTTAGTTTCTTTGGAAAAAAAGTTACTTTTTTAGTTACTTTGGAAAAAAAGTTACTTTTTTAGTTACTTTGGAAAAAAAAATATTTTTTTAGTTACTTTGGAAAAAAAAATATTTTTTTAGTTACTTTGGAAAAAAAAATATTTTTTTAGTTACTTTGGAAAAAAAAATATTTTTTTAGTTACTTTGGAAAAAAAGTTACTTTTTTAGTTACTTTGGAAAAAAAAATATTTTTTTAGTTACTTTGGAAAAAAAAAAATTTTTTTAGTTACTTTGGAAAAAAAAATTTTTTTAGTTACTTTGGAAAAAAAAAAATTTTTTAGTTACTTTGGAAAAAAAAATATTTTTTTAGTTACTTTGGAAAAAAAAAAAATTTTTTAGTTACTTTGGAAAAAAAAAATTTTTTTTAGTTACTTTGGAAAAAAAAATATTTTTTTAGTTACTTTGGAAAAAAAAATATTTTTTTAGTTACTTTGGAAAAAAATATATTTTTTTAGTTACTTTGGAAAAAAATATATTTTTTTAGTTACTTTGGAAAAAAAAATATTTTTTTAGTTACTTTGAAAAAAAATATTTTTTTAGTTACTTTGGAAAAAAAAAATATTTTTTTAGTTACTTTGGAAAAAAAAATATTTTTTTAGTTACTTTGGAAAAAAATATATTTTTTTAGTTACTTTGGAAAAAAAAATATTTTTTTAGTTACTTTGGAAAAAAAAATATTTTTTTAGTTACTTTGGAAAAAAAAATATTTTTTTTAGTTACTTTGGAAAAAAAAATATTTTTTTAGTTACTTTGGAAAAAAAAATATTTTTTTAGTTACTTTGGAAAAAAAAATATTTTTTTAGTTACTTTGGAAAAAAAAATATTTTTTTAGTTACTTTGGAAAAAAAGTTACTTTTTTAGTTACTTTGGAAAAAAAGTTACTTTTTTAGTTACTTTGTAAAAAAAAGTTACTTTTTTAGTTACTTTGGAAAAAAAAATATTTTTTTAGTTACTTTGGAAAAAAAGTTACTTTTTTAGTTACTTTGGAAAAAAAAATATTTTTTTAGTTACTTTGGAAAAAAAAAAAATTTTTTAGTTACTTTGGAAAAAAAATTTTTTTTAGTTACTTTGGAAAAAAAAATATTTTTTTAGTTACTTTGGAAAAAAAAATATTTTTTTAGTTACTTTGGAAAAAAAATATTTTTTTAGTTACTTTGGAAAAAAAAATATTTTTTTAGTTACTTTGGAAAAAAAGTTACTTTTTTAGTTACTTTGGAAAAAAAAATATTTTTTTAGTTACTTTGGAAAAAAAAATATTTTTTTAGTTACTTTGGAAAAAAAAATTTTTTTTAGTTACTTTGGAAAAAAAAATATTTTTTTAGTTACTTTGGAAAAAAAATATTTTTTTAGTTACTTTGGAAAAAAAAATATTTTTTTAGTTACTTTGGAAAAAAAATATTTTTTTAGTTACTTTGGAAAAAAAAATATTTTTTTAGTTACTTTGGAAAAAAAAATATTTTTTTAGTTACTTTGGAAAAAAAAAAAAAATTTTTAGTTACTTTGGAAAAAAAAATATTTTTTTAGTTACTTTGGAAAAAAAAAAATTTTTTTAGTTACTTTGGAAAAAAAAAATTTTTTTTAGTTACTTTGGAAAAAAAATATATTTTTTTAGTTACTTTGGAAAAAGAAAATATTTTTTTAGTTACTTTGGAAAAAAAATATTTTTTTAGTTACTTTGGAAAAAAAAATATTTTTTTAGTTACTTTGGGAAAAAAAATATTTTTTTAGTTACTTTGGAAAAAAAATATTTTTTTAGTTACTTTGGAAAAAAAAATATTTTTTTAGTTACTTTGGAAAAAAAAATATTTTTTTAGTTACTTTGGAAAAAAAAATATTTTTTTAGTTACTTTGGAAAAAAAAATATTTTTTTAGTTACTTTGGAAAAAAAAAATTTTTTTTAGTTACTTTGGAAAATTGTTTTTTTTTTTAGTTACTTTGGAAAAAAAAATATTTTTTTAGTTACTTTGGAAAAAAAAAAAATTTTTTAGTTACTTTGGAAAAAAAATTTTTTTTTTTAGTTACTTTGGAAAAAAAGTTACTTTTTTAGTTACTTTGGAAAAAAAGTTACTTTTTTAGTTACTTTGTAAAAAAAAAGTTACTTTTTTAGTTACTTTGGAAAAAAAAAATTTTTTTTGTTACTTTGGAAAAAAAATTTTTTTTTTAGTTACTTTGGAAAAAAAAATAATTTTTTAGTTACTTTGGAAAAAAAAATTTTTTTTAGTTACTTTGGAAAAAAAGTTACTTTTTTAGTTACTTTGGAAAAAAAATATTTTTTTAGTTACTTTGGAAAAAAAAAAAAATTTTTAGTTACTTTGGAAAAAAAAAATTTTTTTTAGTTACTTTGGAAAAAAAAATATTTTTTTAGTTACTTTGGAAAAAATTTACTTTTTTAGTTACTTTGGAAAAAAAAATATTTTTTTAGTTACTTTGGAAAAAAAATATTTTTTTAGTTACTTTGGAAAAAAAAATATTTTTTTAGTTACTTTGGAAAAAAAAATATTTTTTTAGTTATTTTGGAAAAAAAAATATTTTTTTAGTTACTTTGGAAAAAAAAATATTTTTTTAGTTACTTTGGAAAAAAAATATTTTTTTAGTTACTTTGGAAAAGAAAATATTTTTTTAGTTACTTTGGAAAAAAAAATATTTTTTTAGTTACTTTGGAAAAAAAAATATTTTTTTAGTTACTTTGGAAAAAAAAATATTTTTTTAGTTACTTTGGAAAAAAAAATATTTTTTTAGTTACTTTGGAAAAAAAAATATTTTTTTAGTTACTTTGGAAAAAAAAATATTTTTTTAGTTACTTTGGAAAAAAAAATATTTTTTTAGTTACTTTGGAAAAAAAAATATTTTTTTAGTTACTTTGGAAAAAAAAATATTTTTTTAGTTACTTTGGAAAAAAAAAAAATTTTTTAGTTACTTTGGAAAAAAAAAAAATTTTTTAGTGACTTTGGAAAAAAAATATTTTTTTAGTTACTTTGGAAAAAAAAATATTTTTTTAGTTTCTTTGGAAAAAAAGTTACTTTTTTAGTTACTTTGGAAAAAAAGTTACTTTTTTAGTTACTTTGGAAAAAAAAAATTTTTTTTAGTTACTTTGGAAAAAAAAATATTTTTTTAGTTACTTTGGAAAAAAAAATATTTTTTTAGTTACTTTGGAAAAAAAAATATTTTTTTAGTTACTTTGGAAAAAATTTACTTTTTTAGTTACTTTGGAAAAAAAAATATTTTTTTAGTTACTTTGGAAAAAAAGTTACTTTTTTAGTTACTTTGGAAAAAAAAAAAATTTTTTAGTTACTTTGGAAAAAAAAATATTTTTTTAGTTACTTTGGAAAAAAAAATATTTTTTTAGTTACTTTGGAAAAAAAAAATTTTTTTTAGTTACTTTGGAAAAAAAAAATGTTTTTAGTTACTTTGGAAAAAAAAATATTTTTTTAGTTACTTTGGAAAAAAAAATATTTTTTTAGTTACTTTGGAAAAAAAAATATTTTTTTAGTTACTTTGGAAAAAAAAATATTTTTTTAGTTACTTTGGAAAAAAAATTTTTTTTTTAGTTACTTTGGAAAAAAAAATATTTTTTTAGTTACTTTGGAAAAAAAAATATTTTTTTAGTTACTTTGGAAAAAAAAATATTTTTTTAGTTACTTTGGAAAAAAAAATATTTTTTTAGTTACTTTGGGAAAAAAAATATTTTTTTAATTACTTTGGGAAAAAAAATATTTTTTTAGTTACTTTGGAAAAAAAAAAAAATTTTTAGTTACTTTGGAAAAAAAATTTTTTTTTAGTTACTTTGGAAATTTTTTTTTTTTTTTAGTTACTTTGGAAAAAAAAATATTTTTTTAGTTACTTTGGAAAAAAAATATTTTTTTAGTTACTTTGGAAAAAAAAATATTTTTTTAGTTACTTTGGAAAAAAAAATATTTTTTTAGTTACTTTGGAAAAAATTTTTTTTTTTTAGTTACTTTGTAAAAAAAGTTACTTTTTTAGTTACTTTGGAAAAAAAGTTACTTTTTTAGTTACTTTGTAAAAAAAGTTACTTTTTTAGTTACTTTGGAAAAAAAAATATTTTTTTAGTTACTTTGGAAAAAAAGTTACTTTTTTAGTTACTTTGGAAAAAAAAAAATTTTTTTAGTTACTTTGGAAAAAAAAAATTTTTTTTAGTTACTTTGGAAAAAAAAAAATTTTTTTAGTTACTTTGGAAAAAAAAAATTTTTTTTAGTTACTTTGGAAAAAAAAAAAATTTTTTAGTTACTTTGGAAAAAAAGTTACTTTTTTAGTTACTTTGGAAAAAAAAAATTTTTTTAGTTACTTTGGAAAAAAAAAAAAATTTTTAGTTACTTTGGAAAAAAAAAATTTTTTTTAGTTACTTTGGAAAAAAAAATTTTTTTTTAGTTACTTTGGAAAAAAAAAATTTTTTTAGTTACTTTGGAAAAAAAAATATTTTTTTAGTTACTTTGGAAAAAAAAATATTTTTTTAGTTACTTTGGAAAAAAAAATATTTTTTTAGTTTCTTTGGAAAAAAAGTTACTTTTTTAGTTACTTTGGAAAAAAAGTTACTTTTTTAGTTACTTTGGAAAAAAAAATATTTTTTTAGTTACTTTGGAAAAAAAAATATTTTTTTAGTTACTTTGGAAAAAAATATATTTTTTTAGTTACTTTGGAAAAAAATATATTTTTTTAGTTACTTTGGAAAAAATTTACTTTTTTAGTTACTTTGGAAAAAAAAATATTTTTTTAGTTACTTTGGAAAAAAAGTTACTTTTTTAGTTACTTTGGAAAAAAAAATATTTTTTTAGTTACTTTGGAAAAAAAATTTTTTTTAGTGACTTTGGAAAAAAAATATTTTTTTAGTTACTTTGGAAAAAAAAATATTTTTTTAGTTTCTTTGGAAAAAAAGTTACTTTTTTAGTTACTTTGGAAAAAAAGTTACTTTTTTAGTTACTTTGGAAAAAAAAAAATTTTTTTAGTTACTTTGGAAAAAAAAATATTTTTTTAGTTACTTTGGAAAAAAAAATATTTTTTTAGTTACTTTGGAAAAAAAAATATTTTTTTAGTTACTTTGGAAAAAATTTACTTTTTTAGTTACTTTGGAAAAAAAAAAAAAAATTTAGTTACTTTGGAAAAAAAGTTACTTTTTTAGTTACTTTGGAAAAAAAAATAATTTTTTAGTTACTTTGGAAAAAAAAAATTTTTTTTAGTTACTTTGGAAAAAAAAAAAAATTTTAGTTACTTTGGAAAAAAAAAAATTTTTTTAGTTACTTTGGGAAAAAAAATATTTTTTTAGTTACTTTGGAAAAAAAATATTTTTTTAGTTACTTTGGAAAAAAAAATATTTTTTTAGTTACTTTGGAAAAAAAATATTTTTTTAGTTACTTTGGGAAAAAAAATATTTTTTTAGTTTCTTTGGAAAAAAAGTTACTTTTTTAGTTACTTTGGAAAAAAAGTTACTTTTTTAGTTACTTTGGAAAAAAAAATATTTTTTTAGTTACTTTGGAAAAAAAAATATTTTTTTAGTTACTTTGGAAAAAAAAATATTTTTTTAGTTACTTTGGAAAAAAAAATATTTTTTTAGTTACTTTGGAAAAAAAGTTACTTTTTTAGTTACTTTGGAAAAAAAAATATTTTTTTAGTTACTTTGGAAAAAAAAATATTTTTTTAGTTACTTTGGAAAAAAAAAATTTTTTAGTTACTTTGGAAAAAAAAAAATTTTTTTAGTTACTTTGGAAAAAAAAAATTTTTTTTAGTTACTTTGGAAAAAAAAAATTTTTTTTAGTTACTTTGGAAAAAAAAAAATTTTTTTAGTTACTTTGGAAAAAAAGTTACTTTTTTAGTTACTTTGGAAAAAAAAAAATTTTTTTAGTTACTTTGGAAAAAAAAAAAAATTTTTAGTTACTTTGGAAAAAAAAAATTTTTTTTAGTTACTTTGGAAAAAAAAATTTTTTTTTAGTTACTTTGGAAAAAAAATTTTTTTTTAGTTACTTTGGAAAAAAAAATTTTTTTTTAGTTACTTTGGAAAAAAAATATTTTTTTAGTTACTTTGGAAAAAAAAATATTTTTTTAGTTTCTTTGGAAAAAAAGTTACTTTTTTAGTTACTTTGGAAAAAAAGTTACTTTTTTAGTTACTTTGGAAAAAAAAATATTTTTTTAGTTACTTTGGAAAAAAAAATATTTTTTTAGTTACTTTGGAAAAAAATATATTTTTTTAGTTACTTTGGAAAAAAATATATTTTTTTAGTTACTTTGGAAAAAATTTACTTTTTTAGTTACTTTGGAAAAAAAAATATTTTTTTAGTTACTTTGGAAAAAAAGTTACTTTTTTAGTTACTTTGGAAAAAAAAATATTTTTTTAGTTACTTTGGA
The DNA here is from genome assembly GCF_949748355.1 of Melanostigma gelatinosum. Classification (NCBI taxonomy): domain Eukaryota; kingdom Metazoa; phylum Chordata; class Actinopteri; order Perciformes; family Zoarcidae; genus Melanostigma; species Melanostigma gelatinosum. The sequence continues at coordinate 17,529 of NW_027635107.1, read as the reverse complement.
AAAAAAAAATTTTTTTAGTGACTTTGGAAAAAAAATATTTTTTTAGTTACTTTGGAAAAAAAAATATTTTTTTAGTTTCTTTGGAAAAAAAGTTACTTTTTTAGTTACTTTGGAAAAAAAGTTACTTTTTTAGTTACTTTGGAAAAAAAAAATTTTTTTTAGTTACTTTGGAAAAAAAAATATTTTTTTAGTTACTTTGGAAAAAAAAATATTTTTTTAGTTACTTTGGAAAAAAAAATATTTTTTTAGTTACTTTGGAAAAAATTTACTTTTTTAGTTACTTTGGAAAAAAAAAAAAAAATTTAGTTACTTTGGAAAAAAAGTTACTTTTTTAGTTACTTTGGAAAAAAAAATAATTTTTTAGTTACTTTGGGAAAAAAAAATTTTTTTTAGTTACTTTGGAAAAAAAAAAAAATTTTAGTTACTTTGGAAAAAAAAAATTTTTTTTAGTTACTTTGGGAAAAAAAATATTTTTTTAGTTACTTTGGAAAAAAAATATTTTTTTAGTTACTTTGGAAAAAAAAATATTTTTTTAGTTACTTTGGAAAAAAAATATTTTTTTAGTTACTTTGGGAAAAAAAATATTTTTTTAGTTTCTTTGGAAAAAAAGTTACTTTTTTAGTTACTTTGGAAAAAAAGTTACTTTTTTAGTTACTTTGGAAAAAAAAATATTTTTTTAGTTACTTTGGAAAAAAAAATATTTTTTTAGTTACTTTGGAAAAAAATATATTTTTTTAGTTACTTTGGAAAAAAAAATATTTTTTTAGTTACTTTGGAAAAAAAGTTACTTTTTTAGTTACTTTGGAAAAAAAAATATTTTTTTAGTTACTTTGGAAAAAAAAATATTTTTTTAGTTACTTTGGAAAAAAAAAATTTTTTAGTTACTTTGGAAAAAAAAAAATTTTTTTAGTTACTTTGGAAAAAAAAATATTTTTTTAGTTACTTTGGAAAAAAAATATTTTTTTAGTTACTTTGGAAAAAAATTTTTTTTTTTAGTTACTTTGGAAAAAAAAATATTTTTTTAGTTACTTTGGAAAAAAAAATATTTTTTTAGTTACTTTGGAAAAAAAAATATTTTTTTAGTTACTTTGGAAAAAAAAATATTTTTTTAGTTACTTTGGAAAAAAAAATATTTTTTTAGTTACTTTGGGAAAAAAAATATTTTTTTAGTTACTTTGGGAAAAAAAATATTTTTTTAGTTACTTTGGAAAAAAAATAAATTTTTTAGTTACTTTGGAAAAAAAAAAATTTTTTTAGTTACTTTGGAAATTTTTTTTTTTTTTTAGTTACTTTGGAAAAAAAAATATTTTTTTAGTTACTTTGGAAAAAAAATATTTTTTTAGTTACTTTGGAAAAAAAAATATTTTTTTAGTTACTTTGGAAAAAAAAAAATTTTTTTAGTTACTTTGGAAAATTTTTTTTTTTTTTTAGTTACTTTGTAAAAAAAGTTACTTTTTTAGTTACTTTGGAAAAAAAGTTACTTTTTTAGTTACTTTGTAAAAAAAGTTACTTTTTTAGTTACTTTGGAAAAAAAAATATTTTTTTAGTTACTTTGGAAAAAAAGTTACTTTTTTAGTTACTTTGGAAAAAAAAATTTTTTTTTAGTTACTTTGGAAAAAAAAAATTTTTTTTAGTTACTTTGGAAAAAAAATATTTTTTTAGTTACTTTGGAAAAAAAAATATTTTTTTAGTTTCTTTGGAAAAAAAGTTACTTTTTTAGTTACTTTGGAAAAAAAGTTACTTTTTTAGTTACTTTGGAAAAAAAAATATTTTTTTAGTTACTTTGGAAAAAAAAATATTTTTTTAGTTACTTTGGAAAAAAATATATTTTTTTAGTTACTTTGGAAAAAAATATATTTTTTTAGTTACTTTGGAAAAAATTTACTTTTTTAGTTACTTTGGAAAAAAAAATATTTTTTTAGTTACTTTGGAAAAAAAGTTACTTTTTTAGTTACTTTGGAAAAAAAAAATATTTTTTTAGTTACTTTGGAAAAAAAAAATTTTTTTAGTGACTTTGGAAAAAAAATATTTTTTTAGTTACTTTGGAAAAAAAAATATTTTTTTAGTTTCTTTGGAAAAAAAGTTACTTTTTTAGTTACTTTGGAAAAAAAGTTACTTTTTTAGTTACTTTGGAAAAAAAATTTTTTTTTTAGTTACTTTGGAAAAAAAAATATTTTTTTAGTTACTTTGGAAAAAAAAATATTTTTTTAGTTACTTTGGAAAAAAAAATATTTTTTTAGTTACTTTGGAAAAAATTTACTTTTTTAGTTACTTTGGAAAAAAAAAAAAAATTTAGTTACTTTGGAAAAAAAGTTACTTTTTTAGTTACTTTGGAAAAAAAAATAATTTTTTAGTTACTTTGGGAAAAAAAAATTTTTTTTAGTTACTTTGGAAAAAAAAAAAAATTTTAGTTACTTTGGAAAAAAAAAATTTTTTTTAGTTACTTTGGGAAAAAAAATATTTTTTTAGTTACTTTGGAAAAAAAATATTTTTTTAGTTACTTTGGAAAAAAAAATATTTTTTTAGTTACTTTGGAAAAAAAATATTTTTTTAGTTACTTTGGGAAAAAAAATATTTTTTTAGTTTCTTTGGAAAAAAAGTTACTTTTTTAGTTACTTTGGAAAAAAAGTTACTTTTTTAGTTACTTTGGAAAAAAAAATATTTTTTTAGTTACTTTGGAAAAAAAAATATTTTTTTAGTTACTTTGGAAAAAAAAATATTTTTTTAGTTACTTTGGAAAAAAAAATATTTTTTTAGTTACTTTGGAAAAAAAGTTACTTTTTTAGTTACTTTGGAAAAAAAAATATTTTTTTAGTTACTTTGGAAAAAAAAATATTTTTTTAGTTACTTTGGAAAAAAAAAATTTTTTAGTTACTTTGGAAAAAAAAAATTTTTTTTAGTTACTTTGGAAAAAAAAATATTTTTTTAGTTACTTTGGAAAAAAAAATATTTTTTTAGTTACTTTGGAAAAAAATTTTTTTTTTTAGTTACTTTGGAAAAAAAAATATTTTTTTAGTTACTTTGGAAAAAAAAATATTTTTTTAGTTACTTTGGAAAAAAAAATATTTTTTTAGTTACTTTGGAAAAAAAAATATTTTTTTAGTTACTTTGGAAAAAAAAATATTTTTTTAGTTACTTTGGGAAAAAAAATATTTTTTTAGTTACTTTGGGAAAAAAAATATTTTTTTAGTTACTTTGGAAAAAAAAAAAATTTTTTAGTTACTTTGGAAAAAAAAAAATTTTTTTAGTTACTTTGGAAATTTTTTTTTTTTTTAGTTACTTTGTAAAAAAAGTTACTTTTTTAGTTACTTTGGAAAAAAAGTTACTTTTTTAGTTACTTTGTAAAAAAAGTTACTTTTTTAGTTACTTTGGAAAAAAAAATATTTTTTTAGTTACTTTGGAAAAAAAGTTACTTTTTTAGTTACTTTGGAAAAAAAAAATTTTTTTTAGTTACTTTGGAAAAAAAAAAATTTTTTTTAGTTACTTTGGAAAAAAAAAAATTTTTTTAGTTACTTTGGAAAAAAAAAAATTTTTTTAGTTACTTTGGAAAAAAAGTTACTTTTTTAGTTACTTTGGAAAAAAAAAAAATTTTTTAGTTACTTTGGAAAAAAAAATATATTTTTAGTTACTTTGGAAAAAAAAATTTTTTTTAGTTACTTTGGAAAAAAAAATTTTTTTTTAGTTACTTTGGAAAAAAAAAATTTTTTTAGTTACTTTGGAAAAAAAAATATTTTTTTAGTTTCTTTGGAAAAAAAGTTACTTTTTTAGTTACTTTGGAAAAAAAGTGACTTTTTTAGTTACTTTGGAAAAAAAAATATTTTTTTAGTTACTTTGGAAAAAAAAATATTTTTTTAGTTACTTTGGAAAAAAAATATTTTTTTAGTTACTTTGGAAAAAAAAATATTTTTTTAGTTACTTTGGAAAAAAATATATTTTTTTAGTTACTTTGGAAAAAAAAATATTTTTTTAGTTACTTTGGAAAAAATTTACTTTTTTAGTTACTTTGGAAAAAAAAATATTTTTTTAGTTACTTTGGAAAAAAAGTTACTTTTTTAGTTACTTTGGAAAAAAAAATATTTTTTTAGTTACTTTGGAAAAAAAAATATTTTTTTAGTTACTTTGGAAAAAAAAGAAATTTTTTTAGTTACTTTGGAAAAAAAAAAATTTTTTTAGTTACTTTGGAAAAAAAATATTTTTTTAGTTACTTTGGAAAAAAAAATATTTTTTTAGTTACTTTGGAAAAAAATATATTTTTTTAGTTACTTTGGAATTTTTTTTTTTTTTTTTAGTTACTTTGGAAAAAAAAATATTTTTTTAGTTACTTTGGAAAAAAAAATATTTTTTTATTTACTTTGGAAAAAAAAATATTTTTTTAGTTACTTTGGAAAAAAAAATATTTTTTTAGTTACTTTGGAAAAAAAATATTTTTTTAGTTACTTTGGAAAAAAAAATATTTTTTTAGTTACTTTGGAAAAAAAAATATTTTTTTAGTTACTTTGGAAAAAAAAAAATTTTTTTTAGTTACTTTGGAAAAAAAAAAATTTTTTTAGTTACTTTGGAAAAAAAAAAATTTTTTTAGTTACTTTGGAAAAAAAAAAATTTTTTTAGTTACTTTGGAAAAAAAGTTACTTTTTTAGTTACTTTGGAAAAAAAAAAAAATTTTTAGTTACTTTGGAAAAAAAAATATATTTTTAGTTACTTTGGAAAAAAAAATTTTTTTTAGTTACTTTGGAAAAAAAAATTTTTTTTTAGTTACTTTGGAAAAAAAAAATTTTTTTAGTTACTTTGGAAAAAAAAATATTTTTTTAGTTTCTTTGGAAAAAAAGTTACTTTTTTAGTTACTTTGGAAAAAAAGTGACTTTTTTAGTTACTTTGGAAAAAAAAATATTTTTTTAGTTACTTTGGAAAAAAAAATATTTTTTTAGTTACTTTGGAAAAAAAATATTTTTTTAGTTACTTTGGAAAAAAAAATATTTTTTTAGTTACTTTGGAAAAAAATATATTTTTTTAGTTACTTTGGAAAAAAAAATATTTTTTTAGTTACTTTGGAAAAAATTTACTTTTTTAGTTACTTTGGAAAAAAAAATATTTTTTTAGTTACTTTGGAAAAAAAGTTACTTTTTTAGTTACTTTGGAAAAAAAAATATTTTTTTAGTTACTTTGGAAAAAAAAATATTTTTTTAGTTACTTTGGAAAAAAAAGAAATTTTTTTAGTTACTTTGGAAAAAAAAAAATTTTTTTAGTTACTTTGGAAAAAAAATATTTTTTTAGTTACTTTGGAAAAAAAAATATTTTTTTAGTTACTTTGGAAAAAAATATATTTTTTTAGTTACTTTGGAATTTATTTTTTTTTTTTTAGTTACTTTGGAAAAAAAAATATTTTTTTAGTTACTTTGGAAAAAAAAATATTTTTTTATTTACTTTGGAAAAAAAAATATTTTTTTAGTTACTTTGGAAAAAAAAATATTTTTTTAGTTACTTTGGAAAAAAAAATATTTTTTTAGTTACTTTGGAAAAAAAAATATTTTTTTAGTTACTTTGGAAAAAAAGTTACTTTTTTAGTTACTTTGGAAAAAAAAATATTTTTTTAGTTACTTTGGAAAAAAAAATATTTTTTTAGTTACTTTGGAAAAAAAAAATTTTTTTAGTTACTTTGGAAAAAATTTACTTTTTTAGTTACTTTGGAAAAAAAAATATTTTTTTAGTTACTTTGGAAAAAAAGTTACTTTTTTAGTTACTTTGGAAAAAAAAATATTTTTTTAGTTACTTTGGAAAAAAAAATATTTTTTTAGTTACTTTGGAAAAAAAAGAAATTTTTTTAGTTACTTTGGAAAAAAAAAAATTTTTTTAGTTACTTTGGAAAAAAAATATTTTTTTAGTTACTTTGGAAAAAAAAATATTTTTTTAGTTACTTTGGAAAAAAATATATTTTTTTAGTTACTTTGGAATTTTTTTTTTTTTTTTTAGTTACTTTGGAAAAAAAAATATTTTTTTAGTTACTTTGGAAAAAAAAATATTTTTTTATTTACTTTGGAAAAAAAAATATTTTTTTAGTTACTTTGGAAAAAAAAATATTTTTTTAGTTACTTTGGAAAAAAAATATTTTTTTAGTTACTTTGGAAAAAAAAATATTTTTTTAGTTACTTTGGAAAAAAAAATATTTTTTTAGTTACTTTGGAAAAAAAAAAATTTTTTTTAGTTACTTTGGAAAAAAAAAAATTTTTTTAGTTACTTTGGAAAAAAAAAAATTTTTTTAGTTACTTTGGAAAAAAAAAAATTTTTTTAGTTACTTTGGAAAAAAAGTTACTTTTTTAGTTACTTTGGAAAAAAAAAAAATTTTTTAGTTACTTTGGAAAAAAAAATATATTTTTAGTTACTTTGGAAAAAAAAATTTTTTTTAGTTACTTTGGAAAAAAAAATTTTTTTTTAGTTACTTTGGAAAAAAAAAATTTTTTTAGTTACTTTGGAAAAAAAAATATTTTTTTAGTTTCTTTGGAAAAAAAGTTACTTTTTTAGTTACTTTGGAAAAAAAGTGACTTTTTTAGTTACTTTGGAAAAAAAAATATTTTTTTAGTTACTTTGGAAAAAAAAATATTTTTTTAGTTACTTTGGAAAAAAAATATTTTTTTAGTTACTTTGGAAAAAAAAATATTTTTTTAGTTACTTTGGAAAAAAATATATTTTTTTAGTTACTTTGGAAAAAAAAATATTTTTTTAGTTACTTTGGAAAAAATTTACTTTTTTAGTTACTTTGGAAAAAAAAATATTTTTTTAGTTACTTTGGAAAAAAAGTTACTTTTTTAGTTACTTTGGAAAAAAAAATATTTTTTTAGTTACTTTGGAAAAAAAAATATTTTTTTAGTTACTTTGGAAAAAAAAGAAATTTTTTTAGTTACTTTGGAAAAAAAAAAATTTTTTTAGTTACTTTGGAAAAAAAATATTTTTTTAGTTACTTTGGAAAAAAAAATATTTTTTTAGTTACTTTGGAAAAAAATATATTTTTTTAGTTACTTTGGAATTTTTTTTTTTTTTTTTAGTTACTTTGGAAAAAAAAATATTTTTTTAGTTACTTTGGAAAAAAAAATATTTTTTTATTTACTTTGGAAAAAAAAATATTTTTTTAGTTACTTTGGAAAAAAAAATATTTTTTTAGTTACTTTGGAAAAAAAATATTTTTTTAGTTACTTTGGAAAAAAAAATATTTTTTTAGTTACTTTGGAAAAAAAAATATTTTTTTAGTTACTTTGGAAAAAAAATTTTTTTTTTTAGTTACTTTGGAAAAAAAAATATTTTTTTAGTTACTTTGGAAAAAAAAATATTTTTTTAGTTACTTTGGAAAAAAAAATATTTTTTTAGTTACTTTGGAAAAAAAAATATTTTTTTAGTTACTTTGGAAAAAAAATATTTTTTTAGTTACTTTGGAAAAAAAAATATTTTTTTAGTTACTTTGGAAAAAAAAATATTTTTTTAGTTACTTTGGAAAAAAAAATATTTTTTTAGTTACTTTGGAAAAAAATATATTTTTTTAGTTACTTTGGAAAAAAAAATATTTTTTTAGTTACTTTGGAAAAAATTTACTTTTTTAGTTACTTTGGAAAAAAAAATATTTTTTTAGTTACTTTGGAAAAAAAGTTACTTTTTTAGTTACTTTGGAAAAAAAAATATTTTTTTAGTTACTTTGGAAAAAAAAATATTTTTTTAGTTACTTTGGAAAAAAAAATATTTTTTTAGTTACTTTGGAAAAAAAAATATTTTTTTAGTTACTTTGGAAAAAAAATATTTTTTTAGTTACTTTGGAAAAAAAGTTACTTTTTTAGTTACTTTGGAAAAAAAAATATTTTTTTAGTTACTTTGGAAAAAAAAATATTTTTTTAGTTACTTTGGAAAAAAAGTTACTTTTTTAGTTACTTTGGAAAAAAAGTTACTTTTTTAGTTACTTTGTAAAAAAAGTTACTTTTTTAGTTACTTTGGAAAAAAAAATATTTTTTTAGTTACTTTGGAAAAAAAGTTACTTTTTTAGTTACTTTGGAAAAAAAAAATTTTTTTAGTTACTTTGGAAAAAAAAAAAATTTTTTAGTTACTTTGGAAAAAAAAAATTTTTTTAGTTACTTTGGAAAAAAAAATTTTTTTTTAGTTACTTTGGAAAAAAAAATTTTTTTTTAGTTACTTTGGAAAAAAAAATTTTTTTTTAGTTACTTTGGAAAAAAAAATTTTTTTTTAGTTACTTTGGAAAAAAAGTTACTTTTTTAGTTACTTTGGAAAAAAAATAATTTTTTAGTTACTTTGGAAAAAAAAAATTTTTTTTAGTTACTTTGGAAAAAAAAAAAAAATTTTAGTTACTTTGGAAAAAAAAAATTTTTTTTAGTTACTTTGGGAAAAAAAATATTTTTTTAGTTACTTTGGAAAAAAAATATTTTTTTAGTTACTTTGGAAAAAAAAATATTTTTTTAGTTACTTTGGAAAAAAAATATTTTTTTAGTTACTTTGGGGAAAAAAATATTTTTTTAGTTTCTTTGGAAAAAAAGTTACTTTTTTAGTTACTTTGGAAAAAAAGTTACTTTTTTAGTTACTTTGGAAAAAAAAATATTTTTTTAGTTACTTTGGAAAAAAAAATATTTTTTTAGTTACTTTGGAAAAAAAAATATTTTTTTAGTTACTTTGGAAAAAAAAATATTTTTTTAGTTACTTTGGAAAAAAAGTTACTTTTTTAGTTACTTTGGAAAAAAAAATATTTTTTTAGTTACTTTGGAAAAAAAAATATTTTTTTAGTTACTTTGGAAAAAAAAATTTTTTTAGTTACTTTGGAAAAAAAAAATTTTTTTTAGTTACTTTGGAAAAAAAAAAAATTTTTTAGTTACTTTGGAAAAAAAAATATTTTTTTAGTTACTTTGGAAAAAAAAATATTTTTTTAGTTACTTTGGAAAAAAAAATATTTTTTTAGTTACTTTGGAAAAAAAAAATTTTTTTTAGTTACTTTGGAAAAAAAAATATTTTTTTAGTTACTTTGGAAAAAAAAATATTTTTTTAGTTACTTTGGAAAAAAATATATTTTTTTAGTTACTTTGGAAAAAAAAATATTTTTTTAGTTACTTTGGAAAAAAAATATTTTTTTAGTTACTTTGGGAAAAAAAATATTTTTTTAGTTTCTTTGGAAAAAAAGTTACTTTTTTAGTTACTTTGGAAAAAAAGTTACTTTTTTAGTTACTTTGGAAAAAAAAATATTTTTTTAGTTACTTTGGAAAAAAAAATATTTTTTTAGTTACTTTGGAAAAAAAAATATTTTTTTAGTTACTTTGGAAAAAAAAATATTTTTTTAGTTACTTTGGAAAAAAAGTTACTTTTTTAGTTACTTTGGAAAAAAAAATATTTTTTTAGTTACTTTGGAAAAAAAAATATTTTTTTAGTTACTTTGGAAAAAAAAATTTTTTTAGTTACTTTGGAAAAAAAAATTTTTTTTTAGTTACTTTGGAAAAAAAAAAATTTTTTTAGTTACTTTGGAAAAAAAAAAATTTTTTTAGTTACTTTGGAAAAAAAAATATTTTTTTAGTTACTTTGGAAAAAAAAATATTTTTTTAGTTACTTTGGAAAAAAAAAATTTTTTTTAGTTACTTTGGAAAAAAAAATATTTTTTTAGTTACTTTGGAAAAAAAAATATTTTTTTAGTTACTTTGGAAAAAAATATATTTTTTTAGTTACTTTGGAAAAAAATATATTTTTTTAGTTACTTTGGAAAAAAATATATTTTTTTAGTTACTTTGGAAAAAAAAATATTTTTTTAGTTACTTTGAAAAAAAATATTTTTTTAGTTACTTTGGAAAAAAAAAATATTTTTTTAGTTACTTTGGAAAAAAAAATATTTTTTTAGTTACTTTGGAAAAAAATATATTTTTTTAGTTACTTTGGAAAAAAAAATATTTTTTTAGTTACTTTGGAAAAAAAAATATTTTTTTAGTTACTTTGGAAAAAAAATATTTTTTTAGTTACTTTGGAAAAAAAAATATTTTTTTAGTTACTTTGGAAAAAAAATATTTTTTTAGTTACTTTGGGAAAAAAAATATTTTTTTAGTTTCTTTGGAAAAAAAGTTACTTTTTTAGTTACTTTGGAAAAAAAGTTACTTTTTTAGTTACTTTGGAAAAAAAAATATTTTTTTAGTTACTTTGGAAAAAAAAATATTTTTTTAGTTACTTTGGAAAAAAAAATATTTTTTTAGTTACTTTGGAAAAAAAAATATTTTTTTAGTTACTTTGGAAAAAAAGTTACTTTTTTAGTTACTTTGGAAAAAAAAATATTTTTTTAGTTACTTTGGAAAAAAAAATATTTTTTTAGTTACTTTGGAAAAAAAAAAATTTTTAGTTACTTTGGAAAAAAAAAAATTTTTTTAGTTACTTTGGAAAAAAAAATATTTTTTTAGTTACTTTGGAAAAAAAAAAATTTTTTTAGTTACTTTGGAAAAAAAAAAATTTTTTTAGTTACTTTGGAAATAAAAATATTTTTTTAGTTACTTTGGAAAAAAAAATATTTTTTTAGTTACTTTGGAAAAAAAAAAATTTTTTTTAGTTACTTTGGAAAAAAAAATATTTTTTTAGTTACTTTGGAAAAAAAAATATTTTTTTAGTTACTTTGGAAAAAAATATATTTTTTTAGTTACTTTGGAAAAAAATATATTTTTTTAGTTACTTTGGAAAAAAATATATTTTTTTAGTTACTTTGGAAAAAAAAATATTTTTTTAGTTACTTTGGAAAAAAATATATTTTTTTAGTTACTTTGGAAAAAAAAATATTTTTTTAGTTACTTTGAAAAAAAATATTTTTTTAGTTACTTTGGAAAAAAAAAATATTTTTTTAGTTACTTTGGAAAAAAAAATATTTTTTTAGTTACTTTGGAAAAAAATATATTTTTTTAGTTACTTTGGAAAAAAAAATATTTTTTTAGTTACTTTGGAAAAAAAAATATTTTTTTAGTTACTTTGGAAAAAAAATATTTTTTTAGTTACTTTGGAAAAAAAAATATTTTTTTAGTTACTTTGGAAAAAAAATATTTTTTTAGTTACTTTGGGAAAAAAAATATTTTTTTAGTTTCTTTGGAAAAAAAGTTACTTTTTTAGTTACTTTGGAAAAAAAGTTACTTTTTTAGTTACTTTGGAAAAAAAAATATTTTTTTAGTTACTTTGGAAAAAAAAATATTTTTTTAGTTACTTTGGAAAAAAAAATATTTTTTTAGTTACTTTGGAAAAAAAAATATTTTTTTAGTTACTTTGGAAAAAAAGTTACTTTTTTAGTTACTTTGGAAAAAAAAATATTTTTTTAGTTACTTTGGAAAAAAAAATATTTTTTTAGTTACTTTGGAAAAAAAAAATTTTTTAGTTACTTTGGAAAAAAAAAATTTTTTTTAGTTACTTTGGAAAAAAAAATATTTTTTTAGTTACTTTGGAAAAAAAAAAATTTTTTTAGTTACTTTGGAAAAAAAAATATTTTTTTAGTTACTTTGGAAAAAAAAATATTTTTTTAGTTACTTTGGAAAAAAAAAATATTTTTTTAGTTACTTTGGAAAAAAAAAATTTTTTTTAGTTACTTTGGAAAAAAAAATATTTTTTTAGTTACTTTGGAAAAAAAAATATTTTTTTAGTTACTTTGGAAAAAAATATATTTTTTTAGTTACTTTGGAAAAAAATATATTTTTTTAGTTACTTTGGAAAAAAATATATTTTTTTAGTTACTTTGGAAAAAAAAATATTTTTTTAGTTACTTTGAAAAAAAATATTTTTTTAGTTACTTTGGAAAAAAAAAATATTTTTTTAGTTACTTTGGAAAAAAAAATATTTTTTTAGTTACTTTGGAAAAAAATATATTTTTTTAGTTACTTTGGAAAAAAAAATATTTTTTTAGTTACTTTGGAAAAAAAAATATTTTTTTAGTTACTTTGGAAAAAAAAAAATTTTTTTAGTTACTTTGGAAAAAAAAATATTTTTTTAGTTACTTTGGAAAAAAAGTTACTTTTTTAGTTACTTTGGAAAAAAAGTTACTTTTTTAGTTACTTTGTAAAAAAAAGTTACTTTTTTAGTTACTTTGGAAAAAAAAATATTTTTTTAGTTACTTTGGAAAAAAAGTTACTTTTTTAGTTACTTTGGAAAAAAAAATATTTTTTTAGTTACTTTGGAAAAAAAAATAATTTTTTAGTTACTTTGGAAAAAAAAATTTTTTTTAGTTACTTTGGAAAAAAAAATATTTTTTTAGTTACTTTGGAAAAAAAAATATTTTTTTAGTTACTTTGGAAAAAAAAATATTTTTTTAGTTACTTTGGAAAAAAAGTTACTTTTTTAGTTACTTTGGAAAAAAAAATATTTTTTTAGTTACTTTGGAAAAAAAAATATTTTTTTAGTTACTTTGGAAAAAAAAAATTTTTTTAGTTACTTTGGAAAAAAAAATATTTTTTTAGTTACTTTGGAAAAAAAATATTTTTTTAGTTACTTTGGAAAAAAAAATATTTTTTTAGTTACTTTGGAAAAAAAATATTTTTTTAGTTACTTTGGAAAAAAAAATATTTTTTTAGTTACTTTGGAAAAAAAAATATTTTTTTAGTTACTTTGGAAAAAAAAAAAATTTTTTAGTTACTTTGGAAAAAAAAATATTTTTTTAGTTACTTTGGAAAAAAAAATATTTTTTTAGTTACTTTGGAAAAAAAAAAATTTTTTTAGTTACTTTGGAAAAAAAATATATTTTTTTAGTTACTTTGGAAAAAGAAAATATTTTTTTAGTTACTTTGGAAAAAAAATATTTTTTTAGTTACTTTGGAAAAAAAAATATTTTTTTAGTTACTTTGGGAAAAAAAATATTTTTTTAGTTACTTTGGAAAAAAAATATTTTTTTAGTTACTTTGGAAAAAAAAATATTTTTTTAGTTACTTTGGAAAAAAAAATATTTTTTTAGTTACTTTGGAAAAAAAAATATTTTTTTAGTTACTTTGGAAAAAAAAATATTTTTTTAGTTACTTTGGAAAAAAAAATATTTTTTTAGTTACTTTGGAAAAAAAAAAAAATTTTTAGTTACTTTGGAAAAAAAAAATGTTTTTAGTTACTTTGGAAAAAAAAATATTTTTTTAGTTACTTTGGAAAAAAAAAAATTTTTTTAGTTACTTTGGAAAAAAAAAATTTTTTTTAGTTACTTTGGAAAAAAAAATATTTTTTTAGTTACTTTGGAAAAAAAAAATTTTTTTTAGTTACTTGGAAAAAAAAATATTTTTTTAGTTACTTTGGAAAAAAAAATATTTTTTTAGTTACTTTGGAAAAAAAAATATTTTTTTAGTTACTTTGGAAAAAAAAATATTTTTTTAGTTACTTTGGGAAAAAAAATATTTTTTTAGTTACTTTGGGAAAAAAAATATTTTTTTAGTTACTTTGGAAAAAAAAAAAAAATTTTTAGTTACTTTGGAAAAAAAAAATTTTTTTAGTTACTTTGGAAAATTTTTTTTTTTTTTAGTTACTTTGGAAAAAAATATATTTTTTTAGTTACTTTGGAAAAAAAATATTTTTTTAGTTACTTTGGAAAAAAAAATATTTTTTTAGTTACTTTGGAAAAAAAAATATTTTTTTAGTTACTTTGGAAAAAAAATTTTTTTTTTTAGTTACTTTGTAAAAAAAGTTACTTTTTTAGTTACTTTGGAAAAAAAGTTACTTTTTTAGTTACTTTGTAAAAAAAGTTACTTTTTTAGTTACTTTGGAAAAAAAAATATTTTTTTAGTTACTTTGGAAAAAAAGTTACTTTTTTAGTTACTTTGGAAAAAAAAAATTTTTTTTAGTTACTTTGGAAAAAAAAAAATTTTTTTAGTTACTTTGGAAAAAAAAAATTTTTTTTAGTTACTTTGGAAAAAAAAAATTGTTTTTAGTTACTTTGGAAAAAAAAAATTTTTTTTAGTTACTTTGGAAAAAAAGTTACTTTTTTAGTTACTTTGGAAAAAAAAAATTTTTTTTAGTTACTTTGGAAAAAAATAAAAATTTTTAGTTACTTTGGAAAAAAAAATTTTTTTTTAGTTACTTTGGAAAAAAAAATATTTTTTTAGTTACTTTGGAAAAAAAAAATTTTTTTTAGTTACTTGGAAAAAAAAATATTTTTTTAGTTACTTTGGAAAAAAAAATATTTTTTTAGTTACTTTGGAAAAAAAAATATTTTTTTAGTTACTTTGGAAAAAAAAATATTTTTTTAGTTACTTTGGGAAAAAAAATATTTTTTTAGTTACTTTGGGAAAAAAAATATTTTTTTAGTTACTTTGGAAAAAAAAAAAAATTTTTTAGTTACTTTGGAAAAAAAAATTTTTTTTAGTTACTTTGGAAAATTTTTTTTTTTTTTAGTTACTTTGGAAAAAAAAATATTTTTTTAGTTACTTTGGAAAAAAAATATTTTTTTAGTTACTTTGGAAAAAAAAATATTTTTTTAGTTACTTTGGAAAAAAAAATATTTTTTTAGTTACTTTGGAAAAAAATTTTTTTTTTTTAGTTACTTTGTAAAAAAAGTTACTTTTTTAGTTACTTTGGAAAAAAAGTTACTTTTTTAGTTACTTTGTAAAAAAAGTTACTTTTTTAGTTACTTTGGAAAAAAAAATATTTTTTTAGTTACTTTGGAAAAAAAGTTACTTTTTTAGTTACTTTGGAAAAAAAAAATTTTTTTTAGTTACTTTGGAAAAAAAAAATTTTTTTTAGTTACTTTGGAAAAAAAAAATTTTTTTTAGTTACTTTGGAAAAAAAAAATTTTTTTTAGTTACTTTGGAAAAAAAAAAATTTTTTTAGTTACTTTGGAAAAAAAGTTACTTTTTTAGTTACTTTGGAAAAAAAAAATTTTTTTTAGTTACTTTGGAAAAAAAAAAAAATTTTTAGTTACTTTGGAAAAAAAATTTTTTTTTTAGTTACTTTGGAAAAAAATTTTTTTTTTTAGTTACTTTGGAAAAAAAAATTTTTTTTAGTTACTTTGGAAAAAAAAAAATTTTTTTAGTTACTTTGGAAAAAAAAATATTTTTTTAGTTACTTTGGAAAAAAAAATATTTTTTTAGTTTCTTTGGAAAAAAAGTTACTTTTTTAGTTACTTTGGAAAAAAAGTTACTTTTTTAGTTACTTTGGAAAAAAAAATATTTTTTTAGTTACTTTGGAAAAAAAAATATTTTTTTAGTTACTTTGGAAAAAAATATATTTTTTTAGTTACTTTGGAAAAAAAAATATTTTTTTAGTTACTTTGGAAAAAATTTACTTTTTTAGTTACTTTGGAAAAAAAAATATTTTTTTAGTTACTTTGGAAAAAAAGTTACTTTTTTAGTTACTTTGGAAAAAAAATATTTTTTTAGTTACTTTGGAAAAAAAAAAATTTTTTTAGTGACTTTGGAAAAAAATAATTTTTTTAGTTACTTTGGAAAAAAAAAAATTTTTTTAGTTTCTTTGGAAAAAAAGTTACTTTTTTAGTTACTTTGGAAAAAAAGTTACTTTTTTAGTTACTTTGGAAAAAAAAAATTTTTTTTAGTTACTTTGGAAAAAAAAATATTTTTTTAGTTACTTTGGAAAAAAAAATATTTTTTTAGTTACTTTGGAAAAAAAAATATTTTTTTAGTTACTTTGGAAAAAATTTACTTTTTTAGTTACTTTGGAAAAAAAAATATTTTTTTAGTTACTTTGGAAAAAAAGTTACTTTTTTAGTTACTTTGGAAAAAAAAAAAATTTTTTAGTTACTTTGGAAAAAAAAATATTTTTTTAGTTACTTTGGAAAAAAAAATATTTTTTTAGTTACTTTGGAAAAAAAAAATTTTTTTTAGTTACTTTGGAAAAAAAATATTTTTTTAGTTACTTTGGAAAAAATTTACTTTTTTAGTTACTTTGGAAAAAAAAATATTTTTTTAGTTACTTTGGAAAAAAAGTTACTTTTTTAGTTACTTTGGAAAAAAAAAAATTTTTTTAGTTACTTTGGAAAAAAAAATATTTTTTTAGTTACTTTGGAAAAAAAAATATTTTTTTAGTTACTTTGGAAAAAAAAAATTTTTTTTAGTTACTTTGGAAAAAAAATATTTTTTTAGTTACTTTGGAAAAAAAAATATTTTTTTAGTTACTTTGGAAAAAAAAATATTTTTTTAGTTACTTTGGAAAAAAAAATATTTTTTTAGTTACTTTGGAAAAAAAAATTTTTTTTTAGTTACTTTGGAAAAAAAAAAATTTTTTTAGTTACTTTGGAAAAAAAAATATTTTTTTAGTTACTTTGGAAAAAAAAATATTTTTTTAGTTACTTTGGAAAAAAAAATATTTTTTTAGTTACTTTGGAAAAAAAAATATTTTTTTAGTTACTTTGGGAAAAAAAATATTTTTTTAGTTACTTTGGGAAAAAAAATATTTTTTTAGTTACTTTGGAAAAAAAAAAAATTTTTTTAGTTACTTTGGAAAAAAAAAATTTTTTTTAGTTACTTTGGAATTTTTTTTTTTTTTTTAGTTACTTTGGAAAAAAATATATTTTTTTAGTTACTTTGGAAAAAAAAAATTTTTTTAGTTACTTTGGAAAAAAAAAAATTTTTTTAGTTACTTTGGAAAAAAAAATATTTTTTTAGTTACTTTGGAAAATTTTTTTTTTTTTTTAGTTACTTTGTAAAAAAAGTTACTTTTTTAGTTACTTGGGAAAAAAGTTACTTTTTTAGTTACTTTGTAAAAAAAGTTACTTTTTTAGTTACTTTGGAAAAAAAAATATTTTTTTAGTTACTTTGGAAAAAAAGTTACTTTTTTAGTTACTTTGGAAAAAAAAAATTTTTTTTAGTTACTTTGGAAAAAAAAAATTTTTTTTAGTTACTTTGGAAAAAAAAAATTTTTTTTAGTTACTTTGGAAAAAAAAAAATTTTTTTAGTTACTTTGGAAAAAAAAAATTTTTTTTAGTTACTTTGGAAAAAAAGTTACTTTTTTAGTTACTTTGGAAAAAAAAAATTTTTTTTAGTTACTTTGGAAAAAAAAAATATTTTTAGTTACTTTGGAAAAAAAAATTTTTTTTAGTTACTTTGGAAAAAAAAATTTTTTTTTAGTTACTTTGGAAAAAAAAAATTTTTTAGTTACTTTGGAAAAAAAAATATTTTTTTAGTTTCTTTGGAAAAAAAGTTACTTTTTTAGTTACTTTGGAAAAAAAGTTACTTTTTTAGTTACTTTGGAAAAAAAAATATTTTTTTAGTTACTTTGGAAAAAAAAATATTTTTTTAGTTACTTTGGAAAAAAAGTTACTTTTTTAGTTACTTTGGAAAAAAAAAAAAAATTTTAGTTACTTTGGAAAAAAAAATATTTTTTTAGTTACTTTGGAAAAAAAAATATTTTTTTAGTTACTTTGGAAAAAAAAATTTTTTTTTAGTTACTTTGGAAAAAAAATATTTTTTTAGTTACTTTGGAAAAAAAAATATTTTTTTAGTTACTTTGGAAAAAAAAATATTTTTTTAGTTACTTTGGAAAAAAAAATATTTTTTTAGTTACTTTGGAAAAAAAATTTTTTTTTAGTTACTTTGGAAAAAAAAATATTTTTTTAGTTACTTT